>NC_031990.1:53608410-53723960 GCF_001879085.1 Nicotiana attenuata | reverse complement strand
CCCCAAAGTTCTGCCTAAACACCATATAACTCTTCAAGATAAGTTGTACGCATTTTTTTAAGAATCCAAAGGCTTGGCCCTTAGGCTATTAGTTTTAGATAATATCCTCAATGATTGACATTTGACACAGATAAGGATGATATAAGCTTCATCAATAAATTGGTCATGAAGAAAAGTTGTATGTGAATAGAGGCGGAACTAAGAGTTTGAATTTTATGAATTCGAAAATTTAAATTTTTTAAGTTATTGGATTATAAATTAATAATTTTTACATATTCAATGAATTTGTAAAGATAAATAAAAACTAAGTTCGGCTGAAACCATAGACAACATGTTTGGCTTCGCCACTGCATGTGAAGCCTTAACTGTTGATCCACCATTTTTTTTAATTTCATGTGAACAAGCTAAGTCAGAGAATATGTAAGGTGGAGTTAAGATCTGAACTATATTCGTTTTGGATTTTAGGACACGATTTCAAATACCGATAACTGGATTCTGCATATAATTTTATAGTTAGTGTTTCTAAATACATATGCAAGATTTGAACCAAAATTACTAAATTTTCCTAACACATATATTATGTACTACCTTCGACATTAAATGTGTACATGTGACCAGCTCTTTTTCACAGCTAAAAATATTCTGAGGCCATCATTTTTCAAATCATATGATGGATAACAATAGAACATGCTCTTTGTTTGTTTCTGTCCTCTCTTTCTCTTGGAATTATTTGAGTTTATAATATTCCTCTTTTCTTTTTTGGGTTCACTCATTTTGGTGAAAATGACTTTCTTATCTTACCAAAACTGGCTATTTGTGGATGTGTTATTTTTTAGAGAAATAATCAACTTTTTTTTGGGTTACTAGAAATAATCAATTCTAGATATGAGAAAGATGCTTTTAATGTCTGCTTCAAAAAGATGTATGATCTTGAACAGCTAAAAACTTACATTTTCATATACATAAAAGTAGTGTTTGCGTCAGCTTGCACACAAGTCGCATCAACACATGTACTAGGTAACTCTACCTATCAGGTTTAGGTCGATGAAAAAAAATCATCTAGCGTTATTTGTCTTTATTAAAAATTGAACCTTAGTCTAATGATACCACTTCATTAACCTCTAGACTATGTGAATCAAGTGCAGAATTCAGCACCACATTCTCATTTTTTTTTTTTTTCAAATAAAATTGAGATTGCTTTCTTTTATCATGACAAGGACCACTTCCTTTAGTGGAACTCAGACTTTTGGTTACTTGTGAAAGTTTGCAATTTGGCATGATTGGAAAATCACATGCACCTGGCCTAAAAATCTTAAAGATTTTGTCATTATGGTAAAAGCCCATTTCACCTTAATGTACTTTCATTATTATAAGGACTTCAGCCAAGGGTACTAAGTAGGAGGTTGGACATCAAAATTATAATTTTTGAAAATATTGAGAATTTAAAATTATGTTTGGACACGCATTTCATTTGAAAAATATTACAAATTGTGAGTGGGAAAAAAAATCCAAAATTTTTGAAAAAACTACTTTTTGGTTTTTGAAAAACTTATATTTGCAAAATCTTCAAAAACGTACATAATTTTATGGACAAACACGTTTTGGAAAAAATTACCGGAAAAAAAGGAAGAAAGAAAAAATCTATGCACAAACGGGTCCCAAATTTTATGGCTACAGGCATTATGCTGTTGATCAGTGATGGCAAAAGGCAGTCTGCAGTTGAACTGTGATCATAACAAAAATTTCACAGTTGCTTGAAAAAGCATAGACCCTTATAAAGAAAAAGCTAACTTTATGATTTTGCACAATTCAAAGCCACTTTACATTTCAATACAACCTGTAACTTCTGCTTTCCTAAAAGAGCAATTCAAGAATACAAAGAGAAAGAGATTCATTATACAAAAGAGTCAGAAGACAAGAAAAATCTTAAGCCGAAAAATCCCTATCCAGCAATGTTCCAAAACTACATTACATCCACACTAAATCAAAGCATCAGAGTTAAAAAAAGCAGGAATATAAAACAGAAAACAAAAAATAAAAAAATGTTGTTTGCGACTCGCGGCAAGGAGGAAGAAACAGAGAGAATGAACAACCAAACCTAGATCAAAGAATGCCAACTTCTCACCTGCCATCAGAAGATGTGAATGACTCGGCAAATCCGTAGGGGCGAATAGGTATACTAGTTTGAGTGTTATCCAAGCTAGGAAGGTAAGAAGAAGAGGATGAATCCATGTGAGCAGAACCTTCATAAGATTGCCATTTCTTAAGAGCCTGAGGCAGTGACATATCAAGATCGATGCCATATATGTCGTCTGAGCTTTGCTCGGATGGTTTCCAGAGCTCCACAAGAGATGAAAGAACATTGACAGCGTGACCCATGTCGGGCCTTTGATATGGCTCCCTTGCACAGCAGTGACCGGCTAGCTCAGCAACGGTGCTGATACTGGCGAGTGTTTCCTGATCGCTCAGGTCAATCGCGGGGTCGATTGCTTTTCGGAATGTATCCTTATTCAGATGCATTCTTCGAAACCACGATACAAGATGCATGCTCTCCTCAGGCTGGCTTTCATCAAGAGCCTTTCTTCCTGTGATGAGCTCCATCAAAATCACACCGAAACTGAACACGTCCACCTTGGTTGTAACTCTCCCAGTTACTGGCAAACAAATCAAGAGAAAACAAGTTAATATGATGTATCTACATTCGAAGAACTCATTCCCTGATCATATCACAATCAAGAAAGCAAGATGCAAGTAATGAATTCGGTTGGCTATATTTGAAGATTCTTGACTTTCACCAAGGGGAAAATAAGGAAAAAGAAAACAAGAGGATTTTCTTTTAGGGGAATAGCGACCTTCAAAGCGCGAGATTGTGCTAAAGCAGAAAATGATGGTGTAAAGCAAGCATCAGGAAATAACGTGTCCTGTAGTATGGGTATCAACCTGCAGAAACTAAGTGATCATAACTCTAAAGGGGTCGATAGGATCAAGGATATTTGATATAATACAGTAATTGTCGTACGTGAATGACAAGTTCTTACCTATGGACTTTAGCATAAGTTGACTTGACTAAGGGAGGGAAACATAACTATATACAACAGATAAATTTGCACACATAGGATAGACCAATTATAAAACGGACAGCTGATCAATCTGACTCTTATCGACCTATCAAAAAAAAAAAAAAAGGAAAAGAAACCATCTGACTCTTATCGGCCAAATGACTGCTAATTCTCAACAAGCATTCCTGAGATCCATCTCCTAAGCTTCACACAACTAATACTTTAGAGGTTGGACTTAAAAACAAGTTTATTTAGGCACAAACTGCATACAAATATTAAAGCAACAATTAGCATCAGAAGGCACAAACCCGTAAGCAAAATGAATACCTGCATATTCTGGTGCCAGATATCCGAATGTCCCAGCAATCCTTGTCTGTATAGAACCTTTCCCTTCAGGAGCAAGTCGCACAAGGCCAAAGTCTGCAACTTTAGCCCTCATATCATCCCCTAGTAGAATATTTGAGGGCTTCAAATCCCTATGAATGAAACTCTGGTGGGCTAAACTATGGAGGTACTCTACACCTCTAGCAACATCTAATGCAATGGTCAATCTTTTTGTCCATTCCAGGGGTTTCAGCGCTTCCTCTCTCCAGTTGAAAAGATGACTGCTTAATGTTCCTTGAGGCATGTATTCATAGACTAGAAGCTTCTCGTTCCCATCAAGACAGTAGCCAAGTAGTCCAACAAGATGCCTATGCCTGACCTTGGTCAAAACAGCAATCTCGGATTTGAATTCAGTAAGTCCCTTCCCAGCGATGAATCCACAATCCATTCTCTTGACGGCAATCTTCGTTCCATCATGCAACTCTCCTTTGTAGACGGTACCAAAGCCTCCCTGCCCTAGTATGTTCTCTTCGCTAAAATTGTTGGTCACATTCTTCAGTACTTGAATGGATATCACCATATTCCCTGCTTCAACCATTTGAATGTCACCGGTTTCACTAGTAGAAACGGTATGAACTTCACTAACTGCACCAACACTGACAACGCTGGACCCGGCAACTGTGATCTTCACGCTATCATTGTCAGAACCAGAATTGCGCGGCTGCATCACCACGGTGTTTGGACTTTGCACTTGGCTAAAACGCTTTTGTTTGCTCCTGTACAGACAGAAAGCTGCTGCACCGATGAAACAAAGCACAAAGACACCCCCAATTACAGAAAATAACACAATTCCAATCCATCGATTGGACTTCTTACGAGATGCTTGTGCATCACCATCAGAACCAGAGCCTGGCGAACCACCTGGAGAAGTACTGCCTTGGGAAGTTACATCACTCTTATCCTTTCCGATATCAGGGTTACCGCCAGTTTTCAGAATCATATTATTCCTAAATGCTGGTACTTTTCCATAAATTTGGTTGTTCGACACATCTAACTCTGCAAGGCCCGTCAATGTGGTCAGCTCCTCTGGAATTGTACCGGTGAGGTTATTATCTGCAAGAACTAATCTTTGCAGTGACTTCAGTGAAGCAAATTCAGGAGATATTGTTCCTGAAAGCCCCATTTTCTGGAAATTTACAATTGTAATGTTACCATTGGTACAAGTAAGACCAAACCAATCAGCACACGGTTCATTCCCCTTCCAGTTCTCCGCAAACTTCCTTGGATAATCCATCGCTTTTGCGATTGAAAGCAATGTATTTACTCTAGGATCACAATCACCTGGTTGTGGCAAACAAAAGCTGTTTGTATCTTTCGTCAAATCAACCGAGACTGAATCTTTGAACTTAGGCATTGGTCCTTGAAATAAATTATTCGTCAAATTAACGAACTTCAAAGACTCAAGATTCACTAAAGAAGCTGGCAAAGGACCTGTAAAGGAATTATCTCTAAGATTCAATACCTCCAAATCCTTTAATCCTGAAAAATCCGGCAACGGGCCCGAAAATCCATTGGAATGCAACCAAACCTCTTTCAAGAATGTCATATTTTGTAGAACATCAATTCCACCACTAAGTTTTTGCCCATTTAACCACAAAGACTCAAGCAACAAACCAGAAAAGCTAGAGGGCAATTCACCCTCCAAATTATTAAGAGCCAAATGCAAATTTACCAATCCAGGAAACTCATCAGGGCTAAAAAAGCTAGGAATTTTCCCACTAACATTAGCTGAATTTGCTGAAAAATTCTTAAGGGACGAAGCATTTTTAAGGCTCTCAGGTATTTCCCAACCAAGAAGAGGATTATTATCAACTTCCACAGATTGTAATGAAGACATTCCAGTAAAGAAATCAGCAGGAATGAAACTAAACTGATTGTTACTTAGCATTAACACTTGTAATGAACTTAAACCACTTAAACTAGGCAAAGGGCCAGAAATATTGTTCCATTGAAGCTCTAAACGCTCAAGCTGAGTAAGTTTAGAGAGTTCTTGAGGGAGATTACCTTGAAGATTCTTGTGACCAATTTGGATCCGGGTCACCCGTTTATCATCTGAACAACCCACATGGTCCCACTTACATGGATCCGGGTCAAGCCAACCCAGTTCTTGAGGTGAGTTTAAGCTCTTTTTCAAAGCTAACATAACTGAAGCATCATCTTGAGACTGTACTACACCAAAAAATAATGCAGAAATCCCAAGAACCAGAAAAGTTACAAGCTTTAACCCAATAAGGGTCTTCATTTTTCTTGTAAAGATTGAAACTTTATGAGATTATAAGGAGAAAAGAAGAAGTTTTTTTCATCAAACAAGAAACTGAGAGTTGCTTATTGCAAGTTTTGAACAAAGTTTTTCAAGAAGATTATGAAATGTGAGGAGTTGTTTGAATTAGGAAGCAAAGGTTTGAGAGTAGAGAGCAAGAGCACATGGAGGGAAAGGGCCCCACAAAACTAAGGGCCCCACAAAAACTGAAAAGCTAAGAATGGGAAGTTGAAATAGCAGCAAAATGACAGTAATTAAAAGCTGGATGATTCTTGAGAACATGGTACTAAAAAAAGGACAAGTTGGCAGTTGATTTTTGTGTTTGTCAATTGTTTCTTTCTTTTTGGTTAAATTCCAAAGTATAAATACATATATCCCTAACTAGTTGTAATCATTTGTATGTTTAGTAGTATATGATTTTGTAATTCATGATTTTTATTATTGTTAACAGGAAGAAACTAATGTCTTTTAAAAGTAGACTTAACAAGTGGTTCAACCAATCATCATAAATCATTATTTAGCTCAATTGTTGGGGATAAAATGAGCAGATGAACTTTGGTTTTTATCCTTATAACCTGTTTGGTCAAACTTTTTTTCTGGGCCAAAAGTGTTTTTTTTTTTTTTTTGCCAAAAGCACTTTTGGCCAAAATTAAGGTGTTTGGCCAAGTTTTTGGAAGAAAAAAAAGTGCTTTTGAGGAGAAGCAGAAGCAGTTTTTAAGAAGCAGAAAAGAGTAGTTTCTCTCCGAAAGCACTTTTCTGAGAAGCACTTTTGAGAAAAATACACTTAGAAGCAATTTTCAAAAGCTTGGCCAAATAGTAATTACTGCTCAAAAATAATTTTCAAATTATTTTTAGCCAAATAAAACCACTTCCCACCAAAAGCACTTTTTTGAAAAGTACTTTTGAGAAAAAGACTTCTCAAAATAAGCTGATTTTAGAAGCTTGGCCAAACAGGCTATCAGTGTTTCTTAATATTAGTTAACTAGCAACAAAAATAACATACCTACCCAGTATACTCTTATAAGTAAGGTTTGAGAAGGATAGTGTGTAAGCTAACGTTACTCCTATCTAGTGGTGAAGCTAGGAATTTTTTCAAGGGTGTTCAAATTTGAAAGAAGTGAAAATAAATTTCCGACAAAAGGTGTTCAGTATGTATATACCTCTAAAATATAATATTTTACCTACATACACAGGGTAATTTTTCGACTAAAGATGATCAATTGACCACCCTTGTGACCTTGTGGCTTCGCCACTACTCCTATCTTGTGCAGATAGAAATGCTATTTCCAAAAGACCCTCGACTCAAGTAAGCACAGTAAACATCATAAGTTGACTTGGCTATATTTGTTTACACATACTTTGTTGGATGTGTGCTTGAAAATAGCCCCAAATGACCATACAAAAAAGAATGAAAGGGAGAAGAAAATTGGATTTTGACAAAATAACAATGAGTAGATTTTGTGAAAATAATATGTTTTGTAGACCCCAAAAGAACCTCATTTTGATCTTATTCATCTTATGAAAAGTCAAGTGGTGTTATACTAATTTTTCTTATGATGAGGGCAGATATAATATTTTGATTACTATTACGGAAAAAGATGGTGATGATATAACATAACGTTATCATGAAGTTACAGTACTTCAGTATAAACTCCATAATTGGCAAATGTTATAAATAAATAAAAAACAAGATTCTTAAATCCGGCTGAAGAAGTATCTATATTTTGTCAAACGGATAATTGTTATTAGTATTATTAAGATTATTAGTAAGTTGACTAGAAAATAGTGAAGCAAGCTTCGATATTAAGAATGCTAACATATCTTTTTGTTTCAAACATTTTGTTTTTCAGTTATAATTTGATAATGAAGAAACTGTTATGAAATACTTGATTATGGTGGATGTTCATAACTTCTAAGGGAGTAACACCCACTACTCTTCTCCATTAACCTCTCACTACTTCTTACCATTATGGATGTAACTCCCACACCTCCATGATCTTCCCCCATGTTCTCAATCGTTAATACCATGTTTATGGCATCCCTTTGTATTACTTATATCATCCTATAAATAGAGGGTTTGGGCATCACATTGTACACACTTGAATACATGGAAGAAATAAGAATCTCTTCTCTCTTTCTCTCTATATCTCTACATTGTTGTCTATCTTTTTGTTTTATATTATTACTTTAAGCTAAGTTTCGTAACACGTTATCAGCACGAGTCTCTATCCAATTGAGTTACTACATCTACATAATTGTCTTGCATCAGAAAAAGCATATGTCTGCTGTGCCTGATATTCCTCTGGAAGAGATGAGTTTTTCTTTTCCATTTAGCAATTTCAAATAATGGTATGAAATATAATAAAAGGAATAACAAGGTTGAGGAGACTTGTACATCGTGAAAGGGCATATAATGCTAAGATACGTTTTCTAATTTTTTTTTTAATTAATTCATTTTCTTGTTAGTTTTTCTCAAAGGCTCTTTATTTGTCGGAAAAGTTTCCAATACTAAGTATTACTTTGTAAAGTTGAAAATACTTAGATGTAAATTAAGAATCTCTCCTCCCTTGCTCCCTACATTCTTGTCTATTTGCTTGTTTCATATTATTACTTTGAGCTAAGTTTCTTAACACGTTATCAGCATGATGCTTGTGAAGGAAATATTTACCATCAAATTGGTATGAAAAATTTATAAAGCACGACACTCGCCTTTCACCCACGGTGAACTCATGCTATTATCACATAGCTAACTGAAAGATATTCACGTCATATTACATCAGCTCTTGAAGAAATCAAAAGGATTTTGCTACTGGTTGGCTATATAATCTCTGTTCATGAAACTCCTAATGAGAGAAAGTACAAATTTATTGTTTCCTTGAGCTCATACCTAAAGATGTTATGTTATTAGCAGTAAGAGTATGTGGCTCTTAACCTGTGACAGTCTCACAGAAAATATATTAGTCCAAGGTAACTGATTACTATTATTATAATAGTTTTAAGAAGATATACTTATTTGTTTTTTTCTAGTTACTTTGATCTCATTATTGGCACAATAAAAATTAGTTGGTTATGGGCATTATGGCAAATTGTTACTAGAAATGCATGATAAAGACAGTAGTGAGCATATTAGTATGAGTATTCATATTAACTAGTATTGTTACTAGATGCATGCAGTACCTTTTAAGTTATGCTATGGCTTGTATAATTTAGTGATTACATAATATTAGGTAACTAGACATATTGACGGTTTAGACATATTTTAGTGTTATAATATATGATTTTCATCAAGGTATTATGATAACTTTATTTCATATTTGTGAACTAGTTCGCTTTGTTTAAAAACTACCAAACATAACATTTGAGTTGGGTTACAGAGATGTTGATATCTAATTTTTGGCCAACACTACTTTTATTGCTTATGTAGCGTGGAATAATTATTTCATATGTCATCAAATATGATAACATTGGTTGAGGGTAAGACGGTGGGTCCAAGTCCCATCGCACTATGAAAATAAGATATCGGGTTTAAGGCCTGGTGCATCATGATGATAAGAGTTGGGTTTGAGTCCCAATTCATTATAAACTAACATGCTTTTATATGGGTAAGGCAGTGGGTTTGAGTCCCAATGCACCATATTGATGATATAATGATGACTAATGGAAAATAATATATTTTTCATGAAAAAGCATGAAATTTGTCCCACTTGATTTGCTCCATTCTTGAAGTGAATATGATAGCGATGCATAATAAGTCTAAATGAAGACAATTGGTTGACCAATGAACGTGGGTGTGCCAAAGACAATAATAATAGTCATCATTATGGTAATTGTAAAAATGAGAACAATAAGGGTTCTCAAAATGTGAAGGTGATGTTTGCCATCAATGTGGTATGAAAATAATAAGCATGCTCATATGATTATAGTCCACTTGAAGAGAATATGACTTGTGATATGCATTGTAAAAGCAAACTCATTCTTGAAAGTGAATGTGAAAATATATATATATATATATATATATATATATATGTGTGTGTGTGTGTGTGTGTGTGTGTGTGATTCAAATAATGCATAAGAAATGACTATGCAAGATTGACTGAATACCACAACTCACCTCTAAGGGAGGTTTTAGACAAAATTGTCACGACCCGGATTTCCCACCATCGGGATCGTGATGGCGCCTACTCGTGGTAGCTAGGCAAGCCAACTTATTTACCTTTTCATCACTAAACAATTAATTTAGCAGTTTATAACAGCAATTTAGAACTTGAAGTTTAACAAGAATAATAACGGAAGTCTGATTTATAAAAAAAAAACGAATCAAAACGCAAAACCGTCAATAATAGCCTCTACCCAAGATTTGGTGTCACATTACTCACGAACCACTAAGAATAAACTAAATACAAAGGTCTGAAAGAAATATAACAGCTATCTGTCTCGAAAACAATAAGGCAACAGTCAAAATGAAAACATAGAGAAGAGACGCCGGGCCCTGCGGACGCCTGCAAGGCTACCTCCGTCTCGTGAATAAGAAAGTCTGCTCCCGAACTATTGCTGCTGCTCCTCAAAACCTGGACCTGTACAAAAATGCACAGAAGTGTAGCATCAGCACAACCGACCCCATGTGCTGGTAAGTGTCTAGCCTAACCCCGGCGAAGTAGTGACGAGGCTAGACTGGACACCACATAAACTTGTGCAGTTATAAGTATACAGCAGCAATCGAATATATAAAGCAGTCACCAACATGGGAGGGAAAACATGCTATGGGGAGTTACAACAATAACAATAATCCAGAGTAACAAACTAAAGCAACTTAGAATTTACAGCGAGCAAGAATCTAATACCAACAATAAGCACATTTGTATCAATAACTGTTGCGGCGTGCAACCCGGCCCTTAATTACCATTGTTGCGGCGTGCAACCCGCTCCACAATATCATTGTTGCGGCGTGCAACCCGACCCATTTCATTTATCATGTATCATTGTTGCGGCGCGCAACCCGATCCTCACATATTATTGTTGCGGCGTGCAACCCGATCCTCAATATCATTGTTGCGGCGCGCAACCCGATCCTCACATATTATTGTTGCGGCGTGCAACCCGATCCTCACATATTATTGTTGCGGCACGCAACCCGATCCTCACATATTATTGTTGCGGCGCGCAACCCGATCCTCAATATCATTGTTGCGGCGCGCAACACGATCCTCAATATCATTTAACAGTCCGACTCCCCAAACAACAGTCACAATAAAGGGGCATAAAAATAAGCAAATATTTGACAAACATCCCGGCAAGGGAAAGAATCCAACAAGTTCAACCAAACGTCCCGGCAAGGGAATAATCAACAACGCTTTCTCTTTCTTACTTTTCTTATCCCACGATATCACTGGAGCCCAAGCTCCAAGAAATCTCTTACCTCATATTCCGTCACAAACAACAATATAACGACTTCCTAGTAAGGGGACAAAACATCATCTCAAATATTCCGGCAAGGGGATTACTATAACCACATTAGCCCCAACATCTAACCACCACAGCTATAACCAACCTATTACCACACTTAACCATCTCAGCTATATCTAACCGATTACCTCACCTAACCACCCCATTGATAGCTAGCCTATTACGTTACTTAACCATCTCAGCTATAACTATAGTCATCCCACAACACAAGGAAACATTAACCTAAGCGAACCTAGTATCCGTCAAGAACACAATGCAGAGGAATCACAATAAACAGTATAGCCCGTCAAGGTGGCAACATAATGATCTCTTCTCTTCACAACTCGAGTAAATGCTCTGGAGGTTCAATTATCACTTGTACTGTCACAATTCGTACTACAACTAGAGCCGACGCTCCTCAATGAAACAAGTCATTTCATATACTTTCAATATTCGTATCACAATTCGAGCCTATGCTCCCAGGAAATCAAATGATCATATTACCGTTCACATGTTATTCACAACATATAGAAATACTCCAATAAACATGGAATTCACAATCAGTTCATGATAATCACATTATAAGGACTCACGGTCATGCTAGACACCAATGTATAGATACTCGTCACCATGCCTATACATTGTACTCGATCACATAGCAATTAGCAACAAGACTCGACTCCTATTCCCTCAAGCTAGGGTTAAACAAAACACTTACCTCAAAGCCTTGAAATCCACTTAATCCTCAACTATCGCTTTACCTCGTGATTTCACTTCCAATACAGTGATGTCTAGGCATAATTAATTCAACAATATCAATAAAGACTCAATGGCAATTTCTCATAGCCTAGATATGAATTTTCTAGCATTATTCCAAAAATACCAAAATTAGACACCGGGCCTACATGGTCCAAACTCTAGGCTCGGACCAAAACCCGATCACCCATAACCCCACGAGTGCAAATATATAATTTATTTTAAGATTCGACCCCAAATTGAGGTTGAATCACCCAAAATTCTCAAAACCCTAACTCTACCCAAAACCCATAATTTCTACTTTGATTTCATGATTTAGGCTTAGAAACTTGCTAATTAATGAAGGAAAAGTGAAGGAAATAAGTGGAAAATTACTTACTCAAGTGGTCTTGAAGATTGGGGGCTTTAATGGCTTCCTAAAGCTTGGGAGAGAAGAGGGCTCGTGAGAAAAGTGAAGAATTCCCGAGTGTACTGTTTCTGGAAATTTTTAATAAAATTTAACTGGGCGAAAATACTCTATGCGATCGCGAAGAAGCTCATGCGATCGCATAAGGATAGGAAAATTGACCACTGCGATCGCACAAAGGGTGCTGCGAACGCATAGAAGAACGAGGCTGGAAATTCCCAGGTTTGGTTTAGTGCTTTGCGATCGCGGGAGGAAGGGTGCGTTCGCACTGGAGGAATTGGCTAAGCTATGCGATCGCAGGTGAATCTATGCGATCGCATTGAGTAAAACTGGGCACCTAAGATTTACACTATGCGATCGCGGAGGCTCCTATGCGATCGCATAGAACAACATGCCAGAACACCAGACCTGAATTTTCTGCAACTTTTCAAAGTCAAAAACCATCCGGGAACACCTCCGAAACACTCCCGAGCCCCCGGGGCTCCTAACCAAATACACACACTAACTCAATAACATCTTACGAACTTACTCGAGTGATCAAATCGCCAAAACAACATCAAAATCAATGAATCAAGCCCCAAATTCATCATTTTTCATTATAACTTCATAAACTTCCAACTTTAGATATTTAGGTCCGAAACACGTCAAACGACGTCCGATTTCGACCAAACTTTACAGAAAGCGCTTAACACATATTTAAGACTTGTACCGGGCGTTGGAACCAAAATACGAGCCCGATACCACAGTCTTTTAATCAATTTTCATTTCCATTTTCCTTAATAATTTTAGAAAAATAATTTCACAGAAAAATTCATTTCTCGGGCTCTAGACCTCGGAATTCGACTTCGGGCACATGCCCGAGTCCCATATTTTTCTACGGACCTTCCGGGACCGTCCAATCTCGGGTCCGGGTCCGTTTTCCAAAAATATTGACCCAAGTCTACTGTAATCATATTAATGTCAAAATTTTTTAAATTTTTCATAGAATTCACATATTTCAACATAAAAGCTTTCCGGCTATGCGCCCGGACTGCGCACGCAAATCGAGGCAAGTAAAAATGAGGTTTTCAAGGCCTCGGAAGGACGGAACGGATGAGAAAACAGGTGATGACCCCTTTGGGTCGTCACAGAAATAAAGATAATAAATATGTCATTGGTCGCGTACATGTGGTACGCCAAAAATAATTTGACATGCCTTATAAAAAGTTATTAAAGGCAAAAGTAAAGCAAGAAATGATTTTGCTTATGATGATTTTGACCATGACAATTATTATGATATGATTTTCTCCGTGAAGGAGACATTCACCATATGGATGGTGTGACAAAAGATATTATAGTACAAAATCAATTAAGAGCTCCGGAAGAGCTAATTTGTTACTACTCGGATGAATGAAATTGTTCATGACATTGATATTGTAGTAAGTCTCAAACGAAATTTTTGAGTTTCAAATATATTAGCCAAAATGGTTGGCATATTGAGACTATAAATGAAAGGAAGATTGAATATTTTCATATTACTATAATCATACCGGTAAATAAAAGGTTACCCGATTTTTCTTTTATTTGTACTACACAAGTATAAGCATGATGGAGGAATCACATGCCACAAGTAAACTAGAGGTTTACTGAAACAAATATTAGTTGGCATGAACGGGTTGGCCATCCCGGTTCAATTATGATGCAAAAATTAATTGAGAATTCACATTGGCATATATTGAAGAAATAGAAGATTCTTCAAGAATTCTCTTGTGCTGCTTATTCTCATGATATACCAGTTAAGGTTGGGATTGAATCCCTTAAGATCTGGAACGAATAAAAGGTGATATATATATAGGGCCCAATCACCTGCCATGTGGACCGTTTACTATTATATGATTTTAATAGATGCATCTATTGTATGGTCATATGTGCGTTTGTTGTCAACTTGCAGTTTGGATTTTNTATATATATATATATATACACACACACCAATCACCTGCCATGTGAACCGTTTATTATTATATGATTTTAATAGATGCATCTATTGTATGGTCACATATGCGTTTGTTATCAACTTGCACTTTGATTTTTGCAAGGTTGTTTGCTCAANATAATAGAAAGGAAGATTTGATTATCTTCATATTACTATAACATACCGGGTAAATATGAAAGGTTACCCGACTTTTTCTTCTATTTGTACTACAAATGTATAAGCATGATGATAGAATCACATGCCATAAGTAAACTAGAGGTTTATTGAAACAAATATTAGTTGGCATGACAGGTTGACCATCTCGGTTCAATTATGATGTGAAAATTGATTGAGAATTCACATTGGCATATATTAAAGAAATAGTAAGATTCTTCAAGAATTCTCTTGTGCTGCTTATTCTCAAGATATACCAGTTAAGGTTGGGACTGAATCCCTTGATTTCTGGAACGAATAGAAGGTGATATATATATATATATATATATGGGCCCAGTCACCTGCCATGTGGATCGTTTACTATTATATGATTTTAATAGATGCATCTATTGTATGATCACATGTTCGTTTGTTATCAACTTGCACTTTGGTTTTTGCAAGGTTGTTTGCTCAAATTATTAGAGCACAGTTCCAGAATATATATTATGATAATTTATCTTGATAATACTGGTTTAAATCCAAGTTGGTTTAGCAGAAATTGTATGCCTCCAATTATAGCTAAACCATTGGTTATGAGAACAAAACTCCCAAATAGAAATTTGGTATGAGGTGTATTATTTAATATATAACAGCACTTGTATACATCTAGCCAACAAGTTATGATAAATTCTCCCCATCACAATTGGTTCACGGTCAGGAACCAAATATTCCATCTAGAAATATGGATGTGCTATATGATTTAGTTGTGCTGCCACAATGCACAAAGATGGGTTCCCAAAGAAGGTTAGAAAATGTGTTGGTGATCCCGACATTAGGGGGAGAAAATGGACAGCTGAAAAAGTGATACGTGAAATGAATTATTATGAATACATCTAGATCCTCGTACAAGAAAATGTGAAATTGAAGTTCAAGTGATAATTCATTTCTAAAATATTTCCAAGCACATTGCTGACCCAAAGTTAAATGTCATATTCCAGCTGCTAATGCTCCAAATAGAATAACGTCCATGATGGATAGAGTTTATGGCACGCATGAAGCGTAATAGACAAATCGGTTCCAAAGATAAAACTCCTCGAAGAAGGAAGGAGCAAATGTTCAAGATGGTCATAATAAGGAGGCAAGTGCTTTATAAGAGCACCATGACATAACACTTTATAAGACCTTATGGGAGAGGCTCAGGTACTTGAAAATAATAAGATCTCGATAAGTTATGTCTTTATTGTGTAATGATGGAACCGATGTAAAATGATCGTCGACGATGTTGTTAATATAATGTAGCGCTCAATATTATTAATATTAACGAGGATCTTGTGCTAAATCTGTCATGGTATTTGGACAGATAAATGATTGGCCAAATAAAAAATATGTAATGAAAATTGACTTCATCTGAAAAATATGAAGTTGGACGAATAGTCCCAACAGCTGAAAGTATAAAGGCTATATTGAGATATTGAAATATGATTAGTATTATATTGCAAAAGGAATGATATAGATTTGTTTATTCTAACAAATATTGTCAAGATTTTGTTGTTTATGCAAATGCAGGCATTTATTGAAATCCGTTCTTCAAACAATCTATTTGTATGTGAGGAATTGTCATATTATCATTTCACAAGATGTGTGGCTTTTCTTTGAAGAGACGATTCCAATAATATTGAAGACGATGCTGCTTGCATAGCTCAATTGAAAGAACGATATATTGAAGAAGACAAAGTAAAACACATTTAGCCAAAGTTTCTTTGTAGAGACGATCTTCAACAGAAAGATGAAACAGATGTTCAAGAAATTCGTTCAAGCGATAATTTGGCGGAATAATTCACCAAGACATTGTCGATCTCAATATTAAAGAAGTTGTTATACAAGCTTGGAATTCGTCGTCTCCGAGAAATAAAGTGATATTTTCATTAGGGGGAGGCAAATACGCGCTGCACTCTTTTTCCCTTAGCTAAGGTTTTATCCCACTGGGTTTACCTAGCAAGGTTTTTAACGAGGCAGTAAGTAATGCGTATTACAAGATATGTGTACTTTTTTCCCTTCACTAGGATTTTTTCCCACAGGGTTTTTTCCTAGTAAGGTTTTAACGAGGCACATTATCTTTGCACATCCAAGGGGGAGTGTTATGATATACTTGATTATGGTGGATGTCCATAACTCCTAAGGGAGTAACACCCACTACTCTTCTCCATTAACCTCCCACTACTTCTTACCATTATGGATGTAACTCCCACACCTCCATGATCTTCCCCCATGTTCTCAATAGTTAATACCATGTTTATGGCATCCCTTTGTATTACCTATATCATCCTATAAATAGAGGGTTTGGGCATCACATCGTACACACTTGAATACATGGAAGAAATAAGAATCTCTTCTCTCTTTCTCTCTATATCTCTACATTGTTGTCTATCTTTTCGTTTTATATTATTACTTTAAGTTAAGTTTCGTAACATAAACCAAATATTTAAGATTTTGTTGTCAGTTCTGTAAGAAATTTAGTATGGTTAAATATGATGAAACTTATTGAAACGGCTATACCTTTTGTTTTATCAGTGTATTAATCTACCAAGTAAATTAATATTTTTATGGGACTAAACTCAGTAATATATTTTACAGAAGTCATCGGTTCAGAATTATTGCAAGCCTGTATTCCGGAACAGTAAGGTTGACAAAAGAAGAAAAATTTAACCAAATTACTAGGATAACTTATCCAAAACAGAAATTCACAATCTTAATCTTATGCTTGACTTTATGCAGTTATGCTCAATATTTTGTAATTTTCTTTTTTTTTCTTATAAGAGGGGAAACTTGCAACCGCTAAAAGCTCTGCCACAGCCTCTGCCCTTCGGGTGAGCACTCTGTGGTGAGCACTTTGTGCGTACTGAGTAAACCTCCCCCTGTGTAATAGCCTGCAAACTACACAGGGTATGTAAACCATACTAGGCAAACCCTGTGCGTCAGGCTCAACCCAGAAGGCATTGAGGGGGATCCAAACCAACTAGGCAACCCTGAAGAGTTTATTTTGTAAAAAGTTATCAAATAATATTTCATATATTTCAGAAGTTATGCTGTGTATTTTTGGTAATATTATTACATAGAGTGAAATAATATTCCTGATCCGTTCTATTTTATGTGCCACAATTACTATTTGGAGAATTAAAAAAAAAGTTTTTATATTTTGAATGGCTAACTATTATGGTTATAATAGTACTTTTAAGTAGTTTTTAAATATAAAAATTTTATTTAAAAAAATTTAAAAATTCTATTGGATTAACACCAAAAATTAGTTTGTTTGAATCTCGTACTCCAAGCTGTGTCATATAGAGTAAAGAATCTTAATTGTGTTCAGCACAGGAGGAATTCGTTGTCTGTTCGTAAGACACTTCCAAAATTAAAGACAACCAGAAACTAAAGACACGATGGGCAAGCTGCAGTTGTAAAGGACCAAAGGGTTCCATGTTGTGGAGTTGTAAAGGGTGGGCGCAAGGCCCATTATGTTCTTGCCACTTTCCAGTTCAAAAAAATGTGATGTTCCATGGGCCCAATTTATCCTTTTTTATTGTTGTTATAAAACAATAAAAGAAGAAGAATAGTATTGCAGAGAAAAGTAGAGAGAGAGAATTCTTATTGATTTTGGGATGAATTACAATGGAATAGAAACCTCTATTTATAGGGAGAGAGTGACTTAGCCACCAAGTAATAAACCCTAGAATCTCTCTAAATATAGACATTCACCATAAATAGAATTCTATTTATAACACTCCCCCTTGAATGTCTATTCAACAGATAATGTGCCTCGTTAAAACCTTAACTAAAATAAAACCCAGTGGGAAAAAAATTCTAGAGAAGGAAAAAGAGTGCACATATCTACAATACGCCTTTTGGTTGCCTCGTTAAAAACCTTGCAAGGAAAACCCAGTGGGATAAAACTTTGTAAGGGAAAAAGAGTACAACGCGTATTAAC
The DNA here is from genome assembly GCF_001879085.1 of Nicotiana attenuata. Classification (NCBI taxonomy): domain Eukaryota; kingdom Viridiplantae; phylum Streptophyta; class Magnoliopsida; order Solanales; family Solanaceae; genus Nicotiana; species Nicotiana attenuata. The sequence continues at coordinate 53,705,567 of NC_031990.1, read as the reverse complement.
TCCCCCTGATGAGAGCATCAATTCACATCCTTGAGCATTTGCATTCCAATATTGTGCACCATCTTCAAAAGATCTTTGGTAGAGATTTGATGAACAAATCAGCCATATTAACTTGAATGAATATATTACACCTTGAAATCATCATTCTTGATAGAGATGAATTGTCTTCATATGATCTTGTTGGAATCGTCAGTTCAATATCTTCACATAGAGGTGAAAACTCTTGCAATCATATTATCATGCATATAGTTATAACAAGATACATTTGTGCACAAATTGCACTGAGGAAGTGGTACTTCAAGATCAAGAATTGTATATGCTTCAAGCAACTTAAATCCTTCATGGATTGTCATATAAGTTAAGTCATATAAGCCATATAGTGGACTTTAGATGCATATCAAGTTTTCATGTCATGCTAGACATATAAGATATCGAAAACTGATTGCACATACCATTGACTTTATACTTTCAAGTGTTTGAACTACATGTTCAAAACTACATGTCTTTCATATGAAACCAATTCTATTTGAATTGTTTCTTCGGACTTAAGATCCTCATATATATATTTAACGCTATCATAGATGTCGTCGACAAACATTTTATATCAGTTTCAATATTTTTTCATAAATACATAACATAGAGATCTCTTCATTCATATTTTCAGGTACTTGAATCTCTCTTGAGATTTTATGAAGTGTTATGTCATGTGATCTTCTAGATCACTTGCCTCCTTTATTATGATCATTTTGATCATTTGCTCATCTTCTTTATCAAGAAGTTTATTTGAAACTGATTGTCTATACGCTTTAAGCTTACCATAGACTTTGTCCTTCTAGGACTTAATAGGAGCATTTGCAATGAGAATATAGTTACTTTCTTTGGGTCAGCAAATGCGTCTGGCATGCTTTGCAATAAATTGCACATGAATTATCCTTTTATGAACTTCAAGTTCATATTATTTTATTCGGGGATCTAGATGTACAAATGATAATTCATTCCATGTAACATTTTCTCAACTGTTGTATCTTGTCTCCCCCTCATGTTAGAAAAACTAACTTGTTTCCTCAACTTTGAGAATCCATCTTTGTGCGTTATGGTGTTAATCAAAATATACACCGCACATCAATAATAATAAGATGGAATTATTTGGTTCCTGACCCTGAACCACTTGTGAGGGGAGAAAAAAATATACTTTCGTATATAACGTATATCAAACTGATATATATAACTTTGTTCTCATAAGCAATAGTTTAGCTATTAAGTGGAGGCACTCAATAAATTCTTTTGCTAAACCAACTGTGATGTAAAAACCAACTTATCAAGATGAATCTTGAATAAAAAATCTGGAAATTATGCTCTAAATCAAATTATTGAGCAAGTTACCTCGCAAACACCATGTTGCGGATTAATAATAATCGCATATGTAACCATCTCATAGATGCATCTTATGTGGTATACATGGCAGGTGAATGGGCCCATATTCACCTTTGATATTTCCAGCATTCATGGGATTCAATCCCAATTTTAGTTAGTATATTAATTAATGAGAACAGGCAACATAAGAGAATTCGTAAAGAACTTTCTAGTTCTTTAATATTTACCCATGTGAATTTTTGCACATCATGCTTAAATTGATATGGCTAAACTGATTATGCCAACTAGATAAATTATTAATATTAATAAAGACTAGGTTTACACCATGACGTGTGCAATTATCAATAAACTCCAAGTTTATTATGATAAGGGTTTTTATATCAATAAATATCCACTTCATTGTGTTATTCTTTTGTTTATGTAGTACAAATTGGAGAATAAAGCGGGTAGCTTTTCACATACATATTACCCCGCTACAAGATGTAGTAATAGAAGATATTAAATCTTTCCTTTATTTATAGTCTCAATATAATCAACCGCTTTCGCGTATACTTTGGAAACTGAATAAGTTTCTTTGAGACTTACTACAACACAATATCTTATTGATAATTAATTGTGTTTCTCCAAAATAGTATAATTGGCTCTTGCATAGTTCTCAATTAATTTTGTAGTACCACATATTCATCAACACCCATATGGTGAATATCTCTTTTAAAGAGAAAGTTATACCATTATGGTTATGGTCAAAATTATATGCAAGATCTGTTTCTTGCATTACCGTTGACTTTTAATAATCACAATGCCAAAATATTTTGGCGTACAATAGGTACGTGACCAATGACCATTCATGCCATAATAATGATATTATTTTCTTATATCATCTCAAACCTCCTTCTAGAGGTGAGTGTGGTATATACCACTAGCACGCTCATATTCTTCCAAAAATGAATATGTATTCTTAAATCAGATGTTGTCACATTCACATCATGAATAAACCATAATCATCTATATGTGCTTTATAAAATCTCATGTCAAATCGATGACAAGTATTTTCACAAGTGGGGGATTATTTTGAGAATCCTTATTGTTCTCATTATCACAATGATGACGATTATAATTTCGTCTATTGCCACGTCCACATCCATTGATACATTCATAGTGATAATTTTGTCTTCTTTAAGACTTATCACATTCTCTTAAGGGAATGAGAATGGAGAAAATTCAATGGGACGGGTTTCCATTTTTTGTGCCCATAATCATACATGAATTTGATCATGGCAAGACATAAAAACTTTTACCACTTCAGGTGGTTATAATTTCTTACAAACTCCAATAGAGTTATAATCAAACTTTGTTGTCTTTGCTTGTATTTAAAATCAAAGTATAGAATAAAAGAGAAAAATACGGTAAAATACTTACCTTATCCAGAATTTAATCATGAAGGACGTTCATGGAATAATTGACAATCATTATGCTCAATCCCAAAGCTTCTACTCAATTGGTTAGAGTGTCGTGCTGATAACGTGTTATAAAACAATAAAAGAAGAAGAATAGTATTGCAGAGAAAAGTAGAGAGAGAGAATTCTTATTGATTTTGGGATGAATTACAATGGAATAGAACCCTCTATTTATAGGGAGAGAGTGACTTAGCCACCAAGTAATAAACCCTAGAATCTCTCTAATTATAGACATTCACCATAAATAGAATTCTATTTATAACAATTGTTGATTTGTCTATGTTTTTATTCTTGAGCCGAGGGTCTACAGGAGACAACCGACTGCCTCACAAAAAGTAGGGCTGGCAATTTGAGCCCGAATCCATTCGACTAGCTCAACTCGTTCAAAGTTGGGTTGGTCATTGAACCGCCCATTTGTTGAACTGAGAATACACCTTGACCCAACTCATCTTAATCCATCTAAAGTGGGGCTGGTTTTTAGCCCAAATTTATCCATGAGTAACTTTCCTGAAATATCTTTAAAATAAATTTTTTGTTTGATATATTATATATGACCATGACAAAAAAAATCTTATTTGGTAATTAAATAATTCATAAAAAAATAATACATTAATTAAAGCCTGATAAGAGTTGGGCGGGTTACACTATGACCCAAAATTTAGCTCATTTTGATATAACTCATCTTAGCCCAAATAACTTTTCGACGGATCAATGTTGACTCAACTCATTTTGACTCACCCAAAATCTGCTCAACTCAACCATTTGATACCTATAGGGTAAGGTCTGCATATACCTATAGTTTTAGAAAAAACACATTCAATTAACATATAGAGTACTTTAATGTTGTCAAAATGGATGAGAAAATTGTAGCATCTTTATGTGCATCTCTGAAGTCATATTAATATGCTTAATGTTCTCCAACTGTCCAAACTGACATGTTTCAATCGCAATGTCAACCTTGCTACATAATACTGAAGAAGTGATTAATTATTTCCCTCTTGATGTTTTCTGGGATGAATTGTTAGAAAATTGATCACTCTGCCAAAAATGTTAAATTGCACAAGTATTGACTAGTATGTGCTCTGGAACGAAGGCCTGCTGGTTTTAGCAGGAAAAATGATATTGTATAACCGCTCTCAAAATAATAGTCGAAATATATATATATATATATATATATATATATATATATATATATATATATATATGTACACACTTTTGATTTGCCCAAAATACCCTTATTATTTCTTGCCATTTCATTAAATATATGGACCTTTTTGTCTTTCCCCCAAAATGATCCCCCAATTCTCCCTTCATCTTCACTATCCCTCTTCGGTACAAACTTCATATCAGCTGGAATAACACAAAGAACTCTAGATTCCATCTCCAATCAAATTAATTCAAATAATAACAAGTAACCAAATGCTAAAGAGTGAAACTTTCTCTTTCAAATGGAGGAGAAAATAGCAGAAATATTAGTGAAAGAAGAATTTATTTTCTCCATAGCTTGAAATTAGAACACTTATAACAGAAGTAAATGAATTCAATACACCATCTTAGATTTCAAAATTGATTTTCTATGAATACCCAATATTTTTAGCTCCAAATTCTTGGAATCAGTAAATATAAGAAAATATCCAGAAACAATGTGAACCTGGATATAATAATGAACACATGGAGTTAAATATATGTTTACTGAAATTCCAATAAAGAGTCCACATTCTATGAGGGATGATCAAGTGAAAAGAGATTTGAATTAATTTGGTTGGAGATGGAATCTAGAGTTTTTGTTGATCTGAAGTTGGTGTCGAAGGGGAATTGTGAAGAAGAAGGGGGAACTGGGGGGGTCATTTTGGGGGAAAGACAAAAAGGTCCATATATTTAATGAAGTGGCAAAAAATAATAAGGGTATTTTGGGCTAATCAAAAGTGTATAAATTGCTAACCGACTACAACTATGTAGTATGTTAGAAAAAAAAAATACATACATATATATATATATATATATATATATATATATATATATATAAAGTAATAAACTCTTGCTTGTTAGTATTTCAAGTTAACTTACGTACTTATTGGTAGACATGTCAAAATGACATATTTTTATAGTCATAAAACTATCAGTCTAAGTTTGGCTGGTAATCGTTATTAACAGATTTTAAAGAATTCTTAACACCTTCTCTTTAGGATGATTAGTACCTTTGCATAGAATTTCTAAGGTTAAGCAAACCATAAAACAGAGTTAACTTTAAGTATTACTTAGCTAAAATTGGTGTCTTAATTCACCGTTAAAATAATTAGGTGGCGACTCTCTTTAATTAATTAAACCTCAGAATTACCAATATGTTATACTCTAATTTGACCCCTGTTAAAATGGGGTATAATACATGTTAGTCTTTTTCCTTATTGAATTGTTCCCTTTATGCCTAACATTCTTTACTGTGGTTATCCCTTGTGAACTGGTTCTACTGTTTCTTTGTGATAAAGTTCTTGAGTTGATTTACTTGTCGTACCTTGTGTTATTGTCACTTTTGTTGTTGTACTTATTGTGGTGATGTACGAGGCTTTTGCCGTGCTGCAACTGTTATTTCTGTTAGTTGCGCTGCATATTTACTTTGGGACTACGGGACGGTGACCCGGTTGATCCTCCTGTTCTGCATATTTACTTTGGGACTACGGAACGGTATTCCAGGAGATCCCCCTACAAATTTATGTTTGGGACTACGGGACGGTATCCCGGTAGATCCCCCCTGTTCTGTATATTCACTTTGGGACTACGGAACGGTATTCTGGTAGATCCTCCTGCACATTTACGTTTGGGACTATGGGACGGTATCCCAGGAGATCCCCTGTTATTATCATTATGTTCCGAGCTGTGCTTTTCATTGATCCTACCCCTGTGTAAACATTCTACATGTTGTCTGTTATTTCCTTATGCTTACTAGCTAGTATGAACTATGTTAGGACACTTGCACAAGCATACACGTGGCTAAGCACCCTTATTGGATAATAGGTTTCTTGATATTGCTGAGTATAGACGCACACCCTTTTTTATTTGCCTCCCATGTGAGAATGGCTCTATTTGGCATGTGAGTTGTCAGTATGAATATGAGGTGTGATGAGGGCACAAGATGCCAAGTCTTAGAGTTCAGGTATTGAGACCCGTATTGTTTTATCATAAGATGAGGTGTCACAGGGTGACTTATATTCGAAGGATATTTATTTGAAAAGATTGTGTTCGAAAGGTATTCATTTTGAAAGAACTATTTTTGAAAAATATTTACTTGAAGGAAGTATATTTCTAAATATTTTATCACTTGAAGAATTTGCCTAATTAATTGAAGTTTGTTTGCTAAGACCTAATGTGAAAACATGCCGTAGTTGCTAAGTTATGACTTTTCTTTAGTGTATTTGTGGTTTTCAGATTTGGGTTGTATTTCCATTTGTTTTTTTGTGTTCTTATTATGGTGTTCCGGTGTTATTTTCTGCCTTCTTTCCTTATTGAAATTACCTTATTGTCACCTTTATATATATATATATATATATATATATATATATATATATATATATATATATATATATATATATATATATATATATATATCATGTTCTGTTGTTTCTATTGTTTTACTTGTTTAACTTATTAGACCAGTAGGTGTCTTGACATTTCCTCGTCACTACTCCACCGAGGTTAGTCTTGATACTTACTGGGAACCGCTGTGGTCTGCTCATATTACACTCTGCACATTTTTGTGCAGATCTAGGTATTGTTTGTTAGTAGCTGTGCGGATTCTTGCCGAGGAGACTCAAGGTAACCCTGTTGTTTCGTTCGCAGGCTTCAGAGTCACCTTCCTATTTTGTATTCACATTGTTGTACTTATTTCCATACAGTTGTGTTTAGAAGTTGTAGCGAAATTCTGTAGAGCTTGTGACTTGTACCGTCGATTTTGGGAAGATGTAAACTCTATAAAGATTTCTATATTGAGACGGTTGGATTTTCTTTATTATGGTTGATATTCTGTAAATGTTAGGCTTACCTAGTCCCTAAGACTAGGTTCCATCACGAAACCCAATGGAGGAGAAATTGGGTCGTGACAAGTTGGTATTAGAGCTCTAGGTTTATAGGTGCTGAGTCATAAGAGAGTTTAGTAGATTCTTGCGGATCGGTACGGAGACGTCTATACTTATCTTCAAGAGGCTACGAAACTATTAGGACAGTCTCACTTCTTTCATTCATATCGTTCGAGCTTATTGATCTCGGCGTTTGAACTTCTCTCATTCCATTCTCTCACAGATGGTGAGGACATGATCTGCAATTATCGATGACGCTGCTCCAAGAGCAGATGCCGCCGGAGGCAGAGGCATAGGTCGACGAGGAGTACATGTCGCAACTAGAGCACTTACTCGAGCAACAATTGTAGAGCCACCAGTAGCTCTAGTTGGGGACAGGTACCGGAGGCACCTGTTGTTGCCCCCGGACTTCAGGAGACTTTAGCACAGTTCCTAAGCATGTTTGGTACATTGGCTCAGGCGGGTAGATTCCGGTTGCACCTGCTACTTCACAGACTGGGGGAGGGACTCAGACTCGCGCCGCCCACACTCCAAAGCAGCGAGTTCCCGTTGGTCAGGTTCCAGGTGCCATAGGGACATAGCCTATGGTTCCAGTTCCGCCCATGGTCAAGGTAGCAACATCTGAGGGAGGGTAATTAAGATTTTCAAGGTTCAAGGAATATGACCCTCCTACATTCAGTGGTTTGGCTTCAGGGAGCGCACGGGGTTTCATAGAGGAGTGTCGTTGCATTCTCCGCACTATGTGTATTGTTGAGATGACTGCGATTGCTTTTACTACGTTCCAGCTTCAGGGGGGCAGCTTATCAGTGGTGGCGGGCTAGGTAGCCCGGTCGCTGCAGCTTCACTTACATGAGGTCAGTTTTCAGAGATGTTTACGAGAGAGTTTGCACAGTCCCTTCGGGATGCATGTCGCGTGAAGTTTGAGCAGATGCGCCAGGGCACTACGTCAGTATTAGAGTATGCCGTTAGATTCAGTGATTTGGCCGGACATGCACCCGCCTTGGTCGCTCAGTTAGAGAGCGAGTCCCTAGATCCGGTTAGAGGGCATGTGGGACCTGGAGCGAGAGGACAACCAAGATTAGGAGAGAGAGTTCGGGGAGGCGAGGGTCCTCGTAGACCGGAGAGATGCTGGACCTTATTTTGGGGGCAGGGTGCGACATGGTAGAGGTTTTGCGGGACAGCCTGTTCAATTTGCCCTTCAGGCTTCGCACCGTGATTCAAGTGTTCATGGGTCTCAGAGTACCCGTACCGCATAGTTCCTACAACCACGTCAATAACGAGATTGATTTGAGTATGGAGATACTAGCCACGTTGTCCCAGACTTTGGACAAATGCATCATATCGAGCTATTCAGGCGAGTAGAGGGCGCCCAAGAGGGGGAGCCCGACACGTTGATGTGTTTCATATAGTAGGCTTGAGGCTGCTTTGCCAGATGATGTCATTCAGGTATGATTTTTGTTTGTTATATAGGGGCACCATCCGTAGTTCATTATAGTTTTGCTTATCTGGGTGAGTTCCCCTATTTGTTGCTCCGCTTATGAGTGTGTTTCATGATTAGCACTCTGTTATTTGTTGCCCTTTGGGAGGTTCTATGAGTGATAGCCCGTGTCTATCATCTGTTTCTATTCATTATTGAGAATTATGAGACTAGTAGTAAATTTCTATTGTCCATCTCGGTAGGCTTGATGTGATTTCTGGATATTTTTGGCTACGAGCTGTGATTTTTATGCTCCACCGGTATGGGAGCCAGTACTTGTTGTAATTTGTGACGAAATTTGGTCTAGTGAAAGTTTCCAGCTGGTTTGATGTAACTTATGATTCACAGTTGAGGGTGAGACCCTCATGATTTCGTGTGATTTGATGTGTTTGAACCGGGCTGTGTACTGCGGTGAAAGTTATAGCAGTATGAGATCCTTGTGATTTGTTTATATGCTTTAACTCTTTCTTGTTATGTTGTTTTGTAGGTTAGTACTGATAGAAAATTGTGCTTGTCGGGCTTGTTTGATAGTTCCCTTATGTGTTTCTCTTTCCATATTCAGTCATTTTCGTTCTGTGCTTCTTGAGTATTAGCTTGCGGGGTGTGTGCCCGGTAGTGTTAGTTGTGACTTGTTGATTCGGGTGTTTGGTCATGATGCCTTCGTGTTTCTTCCATCATTGTCGGTGTTATGGGGGTTTGAAACAAAGTTCTATCGGATACGAGACTAGTGGCCGGTGAAGGATTTGATTTCGGGTAGAATTGAGAACTTCGAGGAGAATCTTGGCACGTTCGAGGACGAACGTTTGTTTTAAGACGGAGAGGATATAATGACTCGGCTGGTCTTTTTGAGAATTTAAGTTTCGATCAGCGGCATAAGGTCTTGAGAGTATTCATATTATGTATATCGACTTGCGTACATAATTGAATTCAGTTATCGGAGGATTCAGAACTGAATTGGAAGAAGGATTCTAGTTTTGGAAGCTTAAGCGGTGATGTTAGAAACTGTACGTCCACCAGACTGTATAGAGAACCGGATTTTCTATATGTTTCCTCTGAAAATACTGATGAACCAAACTGTATAGCGATCTGGTCCTATATCAGTTTGGTACACTGCTAAGTTTGTGTGAAACCACCAAATAGTAGAGTACCTGGTTCTTTATCGGGTTCTGCTGTGAATGCTAGTAAAGCTGAATGTAAATAAGGCAGAGGATTTTTACGTGGAAAAATCCCACACAAGGGGATCAAAAAACCATGACCTACACCTGTAGGCTTTTAACTTTACTAACTTGCAATCTCCCTATTACAAGCCACTTTACAATAACCCTATTGCAAAGACTTCAACTAACTAGTGATGCTCTCATCACAAGCCACTCTATAACTATCCTAGTTACAAAGAATTTGACTAACTTGTGGTATTTCCACCACAAGCCACTTTATCACACTACGGCTACAAAGGCTTTTACTAACTTGTGATGTTTCCACCACAAGCCACTTTGTCACACTACGGTTACAAAGGCTTTTGCTTATGACTCAACCTAGACATAACATAAACTCAGGGAGTTTACGGATTTACAAAGGATTCCTAATCAAGGCTTCTAAGAAAGCCGGATAAGAGTTACAATGAAGAACACATAACAAAGACTCAACAACCCTAAGGACTTAAGATATCATCAATCTTGGATCAAGTCCTTGAGGTTGCAACAACTTTGTTCTTGAGAGAGGTTCTTGAGCACTTGAGAGAATTTTCGTTTTTGTATTTGCAAGTGTTGAACTTGAATCTTATGCCTTGCATAAGGTTTATACTACACAAGATATCCTTAGTGATGTCCAATCTCAATGGGAAGTGACTGCCGCACTGCACTGTTGCAGGCCGTCACTTTCTGCAATTGCTTTCCAGCTGTAGTTGACTTGTACTTTGTCAGAGAACCCTAAGGGATCAGGTTCCTGATCTAGTTCTTGTGCACACTGCCCAGGTTGTCTTGAGTTGAGTATCTTGAATGATGTTTTGTATAAACTCATTGTAGGTACACCTTGATCACATCACTTGAAGTGATGTGAGCACTTTAGTTGGTCAGAGAATGAGTGGGCGCTGGAAACAGTGTAGTGCGGCAGAATCTTCATTCAGCTGTGTCCAATTGACTTTGTACTGCCGTGAGGAACCCACAAGAGTATCAGGTCCTTGTCTGGGTTCCTACCTCCTAAAGCTGTAGCAAGTTCACATTTGGCTAGAATCCGTTAGATGCAGTGTAATCCAAGTGAGTCAGGTTCCCTATCTGGTTCTTGACATTAAGTTTGTTAGATCATCAAAACACAAGGCAAAGATATTGAAAACCTATCAGGTGAGAATTTGACTTTTGAGTAAATGGCTCCGGAATGGGTTTTGGACGATCTCAACAGCTTCGTATGGTGATTTTGGACTTAGGAGCGCGTCCAAATTCGGATTTGGAGGTCCGTAGGGTAATTTGAGACATTTCGGCGAAAGTTGGAAAAGTTGAAGTTTGGAAAATGGAGAAGTTTGACCCATAGTTGACTTTTGTGTTATCGGGGTCGGAATGTGATTTCGAGAGTTGGAACAGCTCCATCTTGTCATTTGGGGTTTGTCTGCAAAATTTGGCGTCATTCCGGGTTGATTTGATTGGTTTCGGCATGAGTTTTCAAAGTTGGAAGATTTCGAAGTTTATAGTTCGATTCATGGCGCGATTTGTTTTTTTGGTGTTGTTTGATATGATTTGAGACCTGGAGCGAGTCCGTTTTAGGTTATAGAACTTGTTTGTGTGTTTAGACAGGGTCTCGGGGGCCTCGGGTGTGTTTCAGACGAGTTTCAAATGTTTTGCATGGTTTTTGAACATGTTTGATTTCTGATGTTTTCGCACCTGCGACCTTGGAGCGCAGGTGCGGATCCGCTTCTGCGCGAGCCGCTTCTGCGGTCATGAAGGCCTGGGTGATTGCTCGCTTCTGCGGAGGCTGGCGCGCAGGTGCGAAGGCCTCTTTTGCGGTCCAACTATCGCACCTGCGATTTATTTAGCTTTTGCGGCTTCCCTTTTCGCTTCTACAGTGCCACTGGTGCGATTGAATATCCGCAGATGCGGTCCCAGGCCAATTAGCTAAAGTTCACAGATACGGACCAGTTCTCGCAAATGCAGTCCCGCAGATGCAATTTTGTAACGACCCGGCCGGTCATTTTATGAGTTACCGCCCCGTCTTCCCCATTTCTGCTTCTTTATGTCCTATTTAGCTGTATTATATGATATCGGATTGACTGGCTCGGGTTCGGAATGGTTTGGTAGAGTAATGAGACACTTAGTCTCTTAAGTTGGTCTTTTAGTTGGAAAGTCAACCGGAGGTTGACTTGTGTGCCAAAGATCTTGGAATTTGATTTTTATCCGAATAGCTTCGGGAGGTGATTAGGGACTTAGGAGCGTGATCGGAATGTGTTTTGGAGGTTCGGAGTAGATTTAGGCTTGAATTGGCGAATACGGATTTTTGGCATTTTCCGGTTGATAGTGGAAATTTTTATATCGGGGTCGGAATGAAATTTTGGAAGTTGCAGTAGGTCCGTTGTGTCATATGGGATGTGTGTGCAGAATTGCAGGTCATTCGGACGAGGTTTAATAGATTTTTTGATCGAAAGCAGAATTCAGAAGTTTTTGGAGTTCTTAGGCTTGAATCCGTGCTTGATTCTATGCTTCGATGTTGTTTTAGGTGTTTAGAAGATTGGTATAAGTTTGGAAGGTGATATATAACTTGCTCGTACTTTTGGTTGAGGTCCCGGGGGCCTCGGGGTGATTTCGGGTGGTTGTCGGGAGGCTTGGAGTTGGAATTAGCAGCCGAAGTGCTGAAACTCTTGTCATAACCGCATCTGCGGCTTGGGGACCGCAGGTGCGGGCCCGCAGAAGCGAAAAAGGGAACGCATATGCGGCAAGGGAATGAATGACTGGAGCCGCAGATGCAGGATTTTAGGCGCACCTGCGATGGCGCAGGTGCGGGATTTTGATCACAGGTGCGGCCTTTGGGCGGACAAGTGGTATCCGCAGATGCCCACTGGACCGCAGGTGCGTGTCCGCACGTGCGAGATTTCGACCGCAAAAGTGGTTTACCTGGGGCAGAACATATAAATTTGACCCCTTCGCGATTTTGAGTGGTTTTTCACCATTTTTCGTTCAGGAGAGAGCTTGGGAGTGCAAATTGAAGAGGGAATTCAAGAAGGTTTCGTGAAGGTAAGGGTTTTGGACCCCAAACTTGTTTCTATGGTGGTTTTTGACTGATTAAACTTGAAATCTATGGAATTTAGTAGCAAAAATTGGGGGTTTATGGCTTGGGAATTGAAGACCTAAATTTAGGGATTTGAGGGGTCATTTGTGGTTGGATTTTGGTATATTGGTATGTACGAACTCATGGGAGGATAAGGATTCTATTGATGTAATTTTTATCGGATTCCGGACATGGGCCCAGGGGTCGGGTTTGGTCAATTTCGGGATTTGTGATGTAATTTGATTAATTTTGTATGGGTTTCACTCCTTTAGCGTATATTGATGGTTATAAACTGATTTTGGTTAGATTCGAGGCATTTGGAGGCCGAATCGAGAGGAAAAGGCGTCGCGGGCTAGAGTTTGGCTTGGCTTGAGGTAAGTAACGCTTCCGAACTTTATTCTGAGGGTTCGAAACCCCGAACTATGTGTTCTATGATTACTATTGAGGTGACGCAAGAGCCAAGTGATGGGCGTGTGGCGTGAACCGTGGGAATTGCGGCCTGGACCATGGCCCCGCTTATTGACTCTTTCTTGCTGATATTTGTGTCGCACTTATGTGATTAAGTTGATGAGCTGTAAATCATGCTAATTATCATGTTAAGGCTTCACGCCAATACTGTTGAGACCCTAGGGGTCGATTCTTGTTGTCATGTTACTTCCTTTATTGATATTTTATACTCAGTCCTGTTCATGCATATTATATCATGCCTCAGTCTCGATTATTGTTATTTGACATATCATATCATTGTTCGGGCTAGTATCATGACATTCTGTGCCCGTATGAGTGAGACTGGAGAGTGATGATTGAGTAAGGCCGAGAGCTTAATTGTGAGTGACAGTATATGGGATCAGGCTGCACGCCGCAACGATTATGTTGATGATTATGATAGCGCTTGGGCTGTAGGAGCCCCTCCGGAGTCTGTAACACACCCCCAGTGAGCGCAGTTGATGATATTGAGGGTTGGATCTTCCCTGGACATGGATCTTGTCCAAAGTATTTATACCTGGAGGTGGATCTTCTCCATAGGGCTGGAATGGCCTTCCTCGGTACTGGATGACTGCGGTCAGTGATATATATATATATATATATATATATATATATATATATATATATATATATATATATATATATATATATATATATATATATATATATTCCGGGATGGATCTTCCCTGGGCCTGATGGCCATATACAGTACCGAGTGGTGGAACACTTGTGAGTGGAGGTTCACGGATCATTGATCATGTTTATACGTGCATTGGTATATAGAGATTTCCTGAGTATTATACTCTGTACTGTTTAGACTGCATTTATGTACTGTTGAGATATTACTTGAATCTGCAAGCATGTCTACTTTTCTGTACCGTTTAATTTATAGTACCTGTTGAGGTATGGTTCGTCACTACCTGTCAGTCCATAGTTTGGACTTGTTACTTACTGAGTTGGTGTACTCACGTTACCCCCTGCACCCCTGTGTGCAGATCCAGGTATCTCGGGGCACGCTAGCGAGTGCTGATCATTTTATCTGCGGACTTCCTTGGAGATAGCGAGGTAGCTGCTGGACGATCGCAGTCCCGCCTTCTCCTTCCATATCTTCCTTTTATTGTGTTGTTGGCTATTCTCAGACTATGTTAGTCTTGTCTTATTTCGAACCATTGTAGTATTTTGCTCATGACTAGTGACACCCGAGGTCGGGCATGCATTTTCCGCTTTATTTTGATCTTTACATTATGTCTTCCATTGGTACTATGTTAAAATATGATTTTAATTAAGTTTTAAATGAAATCTAGAGTGTTTGGGAATTTATTTGGCTGGCCTAGTTTCACGATAGGCGCCATCACGACCGGGTCGGTTTTAGGATCGTGACAAGTTGGTATTAGAGCCTAGGTTACATAGGTCTCATGAGTCATGAGCAGGTTTAGTAGAGTCTCGCGGATCGGTACAGAGACGTCTATATTTATCCTCGGGAGGCTGCAGAACCTTTAGGAAAACTTCATATTCTTGAACTGCTGTCGTGCGAATCTGTTGATTCTAGTACTAAACTTCTGTTATTCTATTCACTCACAGATGATGAGGACATGCGCTACTGGTCAGGATGGATGACCACCAGTACCACCAGCTGGGGCCACTAGAGGCCGATGACGCGGTCAAGGTCGTGGTAGGGGCAAGGGTGTAGCCCGCACGGCAGCTAGGGCAGCACCTGTAGATCCACCAGCAGCCCCAGTTCAAGGTCAGGTCCCAGTTGTGGACGCTCCAATAGCACCAGCTCAAGCACCGGTTGTGCCTATTATCACCCGGTCTTAAGGAGACCTTGGCTCAGATCTTGACCGTGTGCACTAGTCTTGCTTATGCGGTCGCAGTTGCTACTACTGCAGCCATTTCTCAGGCTGAGGAGGCACTCAAACTCCCGCCGCTCGTACACCCGAGCAGGTTGTGCATGGACTTCAGACACCGGAGGCACCACCAGCCCAATCGGTTGCACCTGCTCAGGATTATGTGGTTCCAATTATGCCTGATGACGAGCAGCGTCGATTGGAGAGATTTGGAAGGCTTCAGCCTCTGACTTTCAGTGGAGAAAAGGGCGAGGATGCCCAGGGTTTCTTGGACAAGTGTCAGAGGATTCTACGTACAACGGGTATTTTGGAGACTAGTAGGGTCTCATTTACTACTTTTCAGTTTTCCAGAGCTGCCTTCCTTGGTGAGAGGCTTATGAGAGGTGTAGGCCTGTTGGTGCACCGCTCCTTACCTGGCAACATTTCTCCGCTCTCTTCCCGGAGAAGTATGTGCCGCAATCCTGCAGAGAGGAACTGCACAGGCAGTTCGAGCAGTTGCATCAGGATGATATGACTGTGACGCAGTATGAGATGAGGTTTTCTGAGTTAGTCCGTCTTGATGTATGGTTGGTCCCCACAGACCGGGAGAGGATCAGGAGATTCGTGGATGGCCTCACTTATCAGCTTCAGACTCTCATGGCCAGAGAGAGGGTGTCAAGTGCTACGTTTGAGGAGGTTATTGACATCGCTCGTGAGATTGAATCGGTTCCTCGCTAGGAGCGAGAGGAGAGGGAGGCCAAGGCCTCGGGGATCTGGTAGTTTTGGTGGTGCTCCTTCGAGAGGTCAGTTTCATCATGGCAGATGCCGTCCATTCAGGCATGCTCATCTAGCCCGTTCGGGCCACCGTGGTGGATCATCTGGGCACGGTTCTCACAGTTCCCACCAGGGTCACTCATCTCTCAGTGCCCTTCCAGCTCAGAGTTCGACTCAGGCACCATCAGTTTAGGGCTCTTCTATGCCTGGTTCTTCTAGTGGGCATCCCGGTGCTCGGGGCTCCCTTCAGTACCCTCCGCCATTTGCCTAGAGTGGTTGCTTTGAGGGTGGAGATTTGGGTCATATCAAAAGGTTATTTCCTTGTCTCACGGGAGGTTCGTCCCAGCAGAGGAGTCAGCCTTTGGTTTTAGCACCAATTACTTCCCCACTCGCTCAGTCAGCTCGGGGTGGAGGATAGTTAGCTAGGGACCACCCCAGAGGGGGAGGTCGATCAGGTGGTGGTAAGGCCCGTATCTATACACTGCCAGCTAGACCCGGTTCTATTGCTTCAGATGCTGTGATTACAGGTATTGTCTCAGTTTGCCACAGAGATGCCTCTGTGTTATTTGATCCTGGTTCCACTTTTTCCTATATGTCATCATATTTTGCTCGTTATTTAGATATGCCCCATGAGTCTCTTGCTTCGTCTGTTCGTGTATCTACTCTGGTGGGCAATACTGTTGTTGTAGACCGAGTATAGCGATCGTGTGTGGTGACCATTGGGGGTCTGGAGACCTGAGTGGATCTTTTGTTACTATGTATGGTGGATTTCGATGTGATTTTGGGCATGGATTGGTTATCCCCGTGCCGTGCTATTCTCGACTTTCACTCTAAGACAGTGACGTTGGCTATATCGGGTGTGCCACGGATTGAGTGGCGAGGTTCGACTGATTTTGTTCCTAGTAGGGTGATATCATTTCTAAAGGCCCAGCGGATGGTTGGGAAAGGTTGTCTTTCATTCTTATCATTTGTGAGGGATGTTAGTTCAAAGACTCCCAGCATTGATTCTGTTCCAGTTATGAGGGATTTTCCTGATGTATTTCCTGCAGACCTGCCGGGCATGCCACCGGACAGGGATATTGATTTTGGTATTGACCTAGTGCCGGGCACTCAGCCCATTTCTATTCCACCGTATCGTATGGCACCAGCAGAGTTGAAGGAGCAGCTTCAGGAACTCCTCGATAAGGGGTTCATTCGGCCTATCGCCGTGGGGTGTGCCTGTTCTATTCGCGAAAAAAAGGATGGCACTATGAGGATGTGCATTGATTACAGGCAGTTGAACAAGGTTACAATTAAATAAAAGTATCCCCTGCTTCGCATTGATGATTTGTTCGGCCAGCTTCAAGGAGCGAGGGCATTCTCCAAGATTGATCTCCGTTCAGGGTATCACCAGTTGAAGATCAGGGACTCGGATATTCTTAAGATAGCTTTCAGGACCCGATATGGTCATTATGAGTTCCTTGTGATGTCTTTTGGGCTGACCAATGCCCCAGCAACATTCATGCATTTGATGAACAGCCTATTCCGGCCTTATCTTGACTCGTTCGTTATTGTTTTCATTGATGATATTCTGGTATACTCATGTAGTCAGGAGGAGCACGCGGAGCATTTGAGAGTTGTGTTGCAGAGATTGAGGGAGGAGAAGCTTTATGCCAAGTTCTCCAAATGTGAGTTTTGGCTCAAGTCAGTGGCTTTCTTGGGGCACGTGGTGTCCAGTGAGGGTATTGAGGTTGATCCGAAGAAGATAGAGGCGGTTTAGAGTTGAACCAAGCTGTCCTCAACCACAGAAATTCGCAGTTTTCTTGGATTGGCGGGTTATTACTGTCGGTTCGTTCAGGGATTTTCATCTATTGCATCACCCTTGACCAAGTTGACTCAGAAGGGTGCTCCATTCCAGTGGTCGGATGAGTGTGAAGCGAGCTTTCAGAAGCTCAAGACTGCCTTGACCAAGGCTCCAGTGTTAGTTTTGCCATCAGCTCCAGGTTCATATACAGTGTATTGTGATTCTTCGAGAGTGGGTATTGGGTGTGTGTTGATGCAGGAGGGTAGGGTTATTGCTTATGCTTTTCGTCAGTTGAAGCCCTATAAGAAGAACTACCCTATTCATGATTTAGAGTTGGCTGCCATTGTTCACGCGTTAAAGATTTGGAGGCATTACTTGTATGGTGCGTCTGGTGAGGTGTTTACTGATAATCGTAGCCTCCAGCACTTGTTCAAACAGAAGGATCTAAATTTGAGGCAGCGGAGATGGTTGGAGCTGCTAAAGAACTATGATATTACTATTTTGTACCATCCGGGGAAGGCCAATGTAATGGCCGATGCTTTGAGCCGGAATGCGGTGAGTATGGGCAGTCTTGCATTTATTCCTCTTGGGGAGAGACCTCTTGCAATTGATGTTCAGGCCTTAGCCAATCGGTTCGTGAGGTTGTGTTAGTTTATATGAGTCCACCAAACTATAGAGTACCTGGTCCTTTATGAGTTTCTTCTGAGAATACTAATGAAAAGTAAATGAGACACGAGATTTTTACGTGGAAAAATCCCACTCAAGGGGACAAAAACCACGACCTACTCTTGTAGGTTTTCAACTTCACTAACTTCTAAACACTCTATTATAAGCCACTTTGTAATGACTCTATTACAAAGGCTTCAACTCAACTAACTTGTGATACATTTACCACAAGCCACTTTGTCACTCACTAGTTACAAAGACTTTAACTCAACTAACTTGTGATACACTTACCACAAGCCACTTTGTCACTCACTAGTTACAAAGACTTTAACTTATGACTAACTCTAGTCACAACACAAACTCAGAAAGTTTATGGTTTTACAAATGGGTTCCTAAGCAACGCTTCTAGCTAAGCAATTTAGGAATTACAATAAGAACAATCACAAAGTTACAACTCAACTAAGGACAACGAAATACTCGATTTAGGAACTGGTCTGTAGTAGCGTTTAACTTTGTTCTTCAAGCTCACGAGAGTTAAGTTCACTGTTTGCAGAAGACTTCTATGCTTGAAGTGAAATCTCAAGTGTTCAAGTGATATTTTATTATAATGCTCTTGTTAATACACCCTTGATGACATCACTTGAATGATGTAAGCACTTCATAGGTCAAAGGGAAAGTGACTGCAGAACAGCTGCACTGTGTGCACTATTTCTGTGGCAGTCACTTTCCAGCTGTGCACAATTGACTTTCGTACTGCTGTCAGGGAAACACAAGGGATCAGGTCCTTGACTTGTTTCCCTATTTTCTACACTTGTAGCAGTTCTCTTTAGCTGGAGTCCTGGCTAAAATCCGTTCATTTGTAATGTGTACCAAGTGTGTCAGGTTCCATATCTCGTTCTTGATAGTAAGTTTTTTAGATCATCAAATCATAAGACAAAGATATTGAAAACCTATCAATTTCCCCCTTTTCGATGATGGCAAACTTAGATATTGATAACATGTATTTAGAGCAAAAATAACCAGATGAAGTAACAAGAACTTCACAAGTTCCCCCCTGACTTGATGCTTCCCCCTTAATGAGATCCCTGTTGAATTATACTTCCACCTTTTGGCATCATTAAAAATACGCAAGTAGGAAAACACCATAAAGAAGTCCAGCCTAGCTAACTCATGTCACATATATGCACACAACATGATAGAGAAGAGAGATTGAGAACGCAAGCATTTAGATAACAAAAGAGGATAGATTTCATAGAAAAAGAAACAAAAACATCTGCCAAGTCATAAAAACTAAAAGAGACAATCCAGAAACTGGTCACTGAAGGGGTTACTTAGGGGGCACTAGGAGTAGAGGGCTTGGAAGCTGCACCAAGAGTTTGGAGAACTAGGTCTATTTGGGCATTGGCCGACTTTTGCTCATAGAGCAGTTCTGCTTTCAAGTTCTCCACTTGTGCTCTGAGATCAGCATTTTCTTTTGTCAAACGAGGCACTTCCACATTTGACTCCGGAGCCCCTTGGGCCTGCTGACCTTCCAGGATAGCATTCCTAGCCTTCAACCTTCAAATCTCCTCAGTTGCACTATTTTGAGCATTAATGATCTGCGAGATTGTTGATGTACTGCCTAACCCCCCCATTCTTCTCGATGCACTCACATTCTTACAATGTTGTTTGTGAGAAGGTCTGCTTCTTGGTTCCTATCTTGCCTTGCCTAAGTGGCCCTTGAAGAACTTGAACACTTGTGTAAGCAGAAACCCATATGGAAGACCATGATTGCCATCCTTGAATGTTGCTACTTTTTGCATATGTTCGATCATGATAGCAGGTAGGTTGACAGGATAAAGACCATCCAGTTTCTCCATGAGAAATAGGTCAGACAGTAGAACCTTGTTTACCAACTCGAAGAGTAATTGATAAACAGGGAGTAAGGCCTTCTTGTGAATCTGGTCTCCCTTTTGGTTCGCATTATCCTTTACCACAGCAGTCCAGAAGTTAGACCCACACGCATCTTTCACACTAGACACACCAACTGTAGGGACTTTAAGAATCTCCCCAAGCAAACATACATCAAACACAATGTCTACCTCATTCACCAATGCACGATGTGGTCGGTATCAACAGGAAAGAGGCTTGCATAAAAGCTTTGAACCTCATCCTCATACACTTTGGGTGAATCTATTTGGAACAGATGACCCCATTGTTGAAACTCAACCATCTTCAGAATTTGTCTCATACCAGCCATATCCGAAATTGCTGGGTTAAAAGTATGATCCAACAGAACTTTTTGGCGCCGTAATCATTTTGAAACAGAGCTAGATTCACTCCTCATCTTTTTCACAGAACCAGGTTCCTTAACGATTTCAGACTTTCTCTTTCCAGATTTCACACCACTTGATTTTGCTTTTCCCTTAGACTTGAAAAACACATCCTCATCAGAACCTGAGGGCTCACTCACAACATCCATCAACTTTGAACTGGGGGTTGTAACATTCTCTATGGAAGCAGATTACTTCTTTTTCTGGGACCTTCTCACTAGAGAACTAGGTTCCTCTATTGTTTCCTCCTCAATCTCCACCACAGGAACAACCATATCACACAGTATAACATTGTCTTTCACCAATCTCCTCTTTTTCTTCTTACTGCTTTTTCTACTCTTTTAAAGGGTAGAGTCATAGGCTACCTTTGCTTGCAACCTAGTAGTAGGTCGCTTAGTAAAAGACTCAGGGGTGGACACCACTCTTCGCTTGACTATGAAAGCATCAAGACAAATGTTGTCGTGATCCTCCTCATCGCTAGACCTCATTTCAGGAATTTGAGTATCCAAGGGCTCAACAGCAAATGCAGGAGCAGAACTGGCCTGGGAGTGAGAACCCTGACCTGTTTCCTCCAGAGAGGCGTCAAATTCCTCACGAGAGGGCCCGGTAGTTTCTGCTAGTGCAGAGGTTTCAACAGCCACCATGGCTCCTTCTCCCACCATTCCATGTGTCACATTCTTCTGAGACATGGAAGCAGCAGCAATTACCTCATGTAAGATGCCAACAAAGATGGTCGCGACATTTTCTTCCTCAATAGGCTCCATGGCCACCACATGATCTGAAACAACAATAGCAGAAACCTCTTCGACCTCAGGACGTTTACCCAGTTCTCCACTTTTCCTTTGATCAACGGGAACCTCAGAAGATATAGAAGAAGGATCAACAATTTTAGGGTTTCTGAGATAGTCGTCGTAGAACTGGAGGGAAACGAGAAACTTGGGTTAGGATTGATTTTAGTGATGAGAACAGGAATGGTTACAGAAGACTCATTGAGGACGGAGGGCTCAATGGGTTCTTTAGTGTTAGAAACGACTAAGGCAGGAATTTCGGAGTTGGTGCCAGCCATTGAAGAGATAGAAAGAAAAGGCTTTGGAGAAGTTCTAATAGATGACTATGGTTTGTGAAGTAGGGAGAGGGTTTTTAATGAGATGGGATAATTATGAAAAGAGAGATGGGAATCGGTTCTGAAACAGTGGTTGTGCTTTGGAGAGATGCAACGTTTCAGAGGGAGATGGAACGATTTGAAGTGAAGAGACGTGACAACAGGGTCT
This sequence comes from Nicotiana attenuata, assembly GCF_001879085.1. Lineage (NCBI taxonomy): Eukaryota > Viridiplantae > Streptophyta > Magnoliopsida > Solanales > Solanaceae > Nicotiana > Nicotiana attenuata. The sequence continues at coordinate 53,683,820 of NC_031990.1, read as the reverse complement.
GAAAAGGTGGATGACATGGCAGTTGATATTTGTACCTTTTCTAGACGTGTATTAAAGAATGCACAGAACTACTAACCTTTGGTACAAGAACCAAGTTCTTGACCTATCATTGGAAATTTCAATCCACTTATATCATCCATGAAATGCATCTACAATTTCTATATTCATCATGCGTGTTTACCTGCAAGGGTATTGAAGTGAGTTAGACTTGGCCAGAAAACATTTTAGCTAGTTTTACCTGAAGGTGATTTTCATAGCCAATTGATGAGGAATCAGGTTCTCAATTGGGCTTCAATAGCCCCAGCTTCACCTTGTTTCTTTCAAAATGTTCCCTACTTAATGCTTTGGTGAAGATATCTGCAATTTGGTCTTCTGTGCTGTAGAACTTCATACATATCAACCTTTCTCCACATTGTCCCTCAGAAAATGATGTCTCACATCAATATGTTTGGTTCTTTTGTGTTGAACTGGATTTTTGGCCATGTTGAGTGCACTGGTGTTATCACATAGAAGAGGCACACACTCAGTAAACACCCCAAAATCCTTCAGTTGCTGCTTAATCCATAGGAGTTGAGCACAGCAGGATGCTGCAACAACATATTCTGCTTCAGCTGTTGAAAGAGCCACTGAGTTTGCTTCCTTGTGCCCCAAGATATGAGACATGACCCTAAAAGTGAGCCATTCCAGAAGTGCTTTTCCTGTCCACAAAATAACCTGCATAGTCAGCATCAACATACCCAATGAGATTAAAACTGTCACCTGAGGGGTAATATAGGACCAGGTCCTGTGTCCCTTTAAGGTATCTCAAAATTCTTTTGGCCGCCTTTAAATGAGATTCCTTAGGATTTGATTGAAACCTTGCGCATAGCCCTACACTGAAGGCAATATCGGGTTTGCTGGCAGTGAGATAGAGAAGTGACCCAATAATACCTCTATACATAGTTTGATTCACAGGAGATCTAGTTTCATTCATGTCTAGTCGAGTAGCCGTTGCAATGGGAGTGTCTATTACTTTTGATGCTTCCATATCAAACCTCTTCAAGAGATCCTTGATATATTTATGCTGACAAATGAATGTACCCTTTGTGGACTGTTTCACTTGAATACCCAAGAAGAAATTCAAATCCCCCATCATGCTCATTTCAAACTCACTTCCCATGAGCTTTGCAAATTCATCACACGGAGAATCAGCTGTTGCCCAAAAATGATATCATCAACATAGACCTGAACAATGAGCAGGTTCCTTCCCCGTTTCTTTAGGAACAAGGTGTTGTCAATTTCCCTCTTGTAAAACCATTTTCTAAGAGGAACTTTGACTGTCTCTCATACCAAGCTCGAGGATCCTGCTTCAACCCTTACAATGTTTTGTCCAGTTTAAACACATATTCAAGGTGTTCATGACATTCAAATCCTGGAGGTTGCTTCACATAGACTTCTTCCTTAAGAAGTCCATTCAGAAATGCACTTTTGACATCCATTTGGAACAAGGTGAATTCCATATGAGATGCAAAAGCGATTAGGATTCTAATAGCTTCCATACGAGCGACCGAAGCAAATATTTCATCATAATCAATCTCTTCCTCCTGATTGTAGCCTTTAACCACTAGCCAGGCCTTGTTTCTTGTAGTGTTTCCATGTTCATCAAGCTTGTTCCTGAATACCCACATGGTTCCTATAATGGTTCGATCTGAGGGTCTAGGTACCAAGTGCCAGACATTGTTCCTTTCAAACTGATATAGCTCATCTTGCATGGCTTAATCCAGTCTGCATCTTTCAGGGCTTCCTTGATATTTTTGGGTTCTATTTGGGAGAGAAAGGTTGAGAAGGCAAGTGAATTTCTGGCTTTTGACCTAGTTTGTACTCTAGAATCTAGAGGAGTAATTATGTTGTCAAGAGGATGAGAGCTTTTGTGTCTCCAGTTGGGTATTTGAGGATCATTCGTAGCGGAGCTGGGTATATTTAACTGGTTCTCTTGTGTTCTTCTCTCAGGTACTAGTGGAGTACCCTGTACAACATCAACCACTCTTTCTTCAGCTTCAGTGGTGGTAATTGAGGTACCAGGTTCAATTGAAGAAGAGGCAGAATTGTCTCCACTCGGCTCCTTCACTTGGCTCATCATATCTGCCTTTCCATTTGTCATGTCAATGACTTCACCAGGAACTAGATAGGGCTCTCCATCTTGATCATCTTTAGCATTTTTCTCACGGGAAGGGTAGGACTCATCAAAGATAACATGAACACTTTCCTCAACACATTGAGTCCGTTTGTTGTATATCTTGTAAGCTTTACTTTGAGAAGAATACCCCAGAAAGATTCCTTCATCACTCTTGGCATCAAATTTGCCAAGCTGATCCTTTCCATTGTTGAGAACATAACATTTGCACCCAAATGTTCTTAGGTGAGACAGCTTGGGTTTTCTTCCGTTCAGCAACTCATAGGGGGTTTTGTCCAGGAGAGATATGATCATGCACCTGTTCACCAAGTAGCAGGCAGTGTTGATAGCTTCAGCCCAGAAGTTCTTTGCAATCCCACTGTCGATCAGCATTGTTCTTGCCATTTCTTCAAGAGTTCTATTCTTCCTTTCCACTACTCCACTTTGCTGGGGGGTTCTTGGAGCTGAGAAGTTGTGAGTAATGCCATTTTCATTGCAGAACTCATCAAATTTGGCATTGTCAAAATCTGTTCCATGATCTGATCTAATACATGCGACTTTGGACTCCATCTTCACCTGGATTTTCTTTACAAAAGCCACAAACACCTCAAAGGTTTTATCTTTAGTTCTAAGAAACAGAGTCCATGTGAATCTGGAGTAGTCATCAACTATCACAAATATGTATCTTTTTCCTCCCCTGCTTTGCACTCTCATAGGGCCACATAAATCCATATGCAGAAGATCGAGTGGCTTTGAGGTGCTTACATCTTTTTTAGACTTAAAAGAGGACTTCACATGCTTTCCTCTAGCACATGCATCACATACTTTCTGTACTTTGAACTTTGACATGGGCAGACCACGGACCAGGTCCTTCTGAATTAGTTTGTTCAAAAGAGAGAAGCTTGCGCGCCCCAATCTTCTGTGCCAGAGTTCAGCATCATCATCAACAGCTTTCAGACAACTCAGATCACTACTTTGTATGGACTCAAAATCAGCAACATAGATGTTCTTGTATCTCTTGGCCACAAGTACCACTTCACCAGTTACCAGATTAGTAACTGTACATATCTTAATTGGACAAGAACTCCACCTTGTTTCCTTTATCACAGATCTGAGAGACACTCAAGAGACTGTAATTAAGACCATTAACATAGTACACATTCTCAATAGAGTGGGTGAGTGATTTCTCGACTTTTCCAGCTCCAAGAATGTACCCCTTTTCCAATTGCCAAAGTATACACTCCCTCCTTGCAGGGCTTTTAGTGAAAGAAAGTCCATGATGTTCCCAGTCATGTGCTTTGAACATCCACTATCCATGAACCATTGTTGACTGCTTCCCTTCACTGTTCCCTACACAAGGAGATCAAGAGTTAGTTTTAGCAACCCAAGCAAGTTTAGGTCCCTTGTAGTAGACAAGAGGATGAATAAGAGCTCTCTTAGTCCATGCAGGTAATATGCGTTTTTTGTGAGTGGAACTTGGCCCCTTTTTGGTAGTTACATTTTCAGCAAACGCTTTGTTTTCTGAAAGGCCTGGACCCTGGCTTGGCAATTTTCCTTGAAATGCCCATTGTTCCCACAGTGGGTACACAACCAGTTATCTGGTACAGTAACATACTTGCTATTGGGGTTGTAAGGAGTTTTCTCCCTTTGGAACCCTATTCCCTGCCTGTTTCCACCATTATTAACATACATGTCAGTTATAGCTTCTGAGGACCAGGTCCACTTTAGGGACTTTTCAAGATCATTTTTTATTCTTTCCAGTTAAGTCCGAAGATGCTCGTTTTTCTCAGATTCAACATAGACTAGTTCTTACGGCCTTCAATTCGGTTTCAAGCCTAATGTGTTCCTCACTTGCTACCTCTTTTCCTTTTATAGAATTTACAGGTATTGACTCGGTCCCTAGTCCCTCTACTGTTTCCCTTAGGTCTGAAATTGTCACACCTCCTTTTTTACACACCACCCCGAAGGATAGTGTATAAGGGAGTTTTTCCAATTTAAGTGACATTATTCGAATTGGGATTATTTATTTATCAGAGTCGCCACTTGGGATAGGTTTGGCTTTTGGTGTCCCAAGTCACCGGTTTATGTTGAATCCCCACTCGAGGAAATTTCGACTTTCCAAATGAAGTTTGCGAACCAGAAATTCTGACTAAGGAATTCTGTTGACCCGGGGGAAGGTATTAGGCACCCCCGGATCCTGTGGTGCTAGCACGGTCGCTTAAACTATTATAAATGGCCTAATATCTAATTTTAAAACATGTTCATCCTATAGTGCAATTTTAAAATTATTTACCGCTTTTAATTGGTTTTTAAGGAAAGTTGAACGTCGTTTAAAATGTATTTTTGGATCACGTCACATGAAATGCACCCGGATCCGCGACACATTTTATTCAACATTTTGTGATTTGGATTTGGGTCACATGAAATGCACACCCGAGTTTAGGAAGGTAAAATTATTAAATAACGCGCCTAAAGCAACTAACGCGTTGTTAACTTTGCGGGAGCCCATGAAAATTTGCTAAATGGCACGTCCCGATTTCTAAGTATTTTAATGTAAGTATTTAAAGAGGGCCACATAATTTATGAATTTTTTTTGGTGCGGCGCACCTCGATTTATTTTAAAAGGCCATCCTAAAAGGAACTATTATTCTCTATTAAGGATTGTCTCTAAAAGGTCTAATTAATTAACATTATTAGTTAACTACTATTAAAGGCATTCAAGGAAATTCGGGCCTCAGGATCAAGTCCAAACTCAAACAAGAGGATCTTCATTATTGAAACCCTTTAATTCAAGTTTGCTACTTAACTTGAAAGGCCTAAGCCTACAACATTCAAACGATTTAATGGATCATTTATTAAATCTGTCTTGAGCCCAAAATGGATTCAGTCCTCATGAGAGGCATACAGAATAAGGGCTTCCATGGTTGCAGAAACTAGCCCAATTCGGCAGTGTTAACCTGGGCTCAGGGCAGGCCCAAAGCAAAAAGGGATGTCTAAAAGGAATGTGAAAAAATCAGGAAATCAAATTCCAGCAATCACAATTAATCTAAAATAGGTATATGAACAACTGATTTTAAATCTGCAACTTCCTTAGCTAGACTCGGATGAATACAAGGAAGAGATGAAAAGTATAAAAACATAAATCAATCATTGGAGCATGGATCATGAATTAACTAGGAACCGATTTAAACATCTATTAGCTAATCAATTTGATACTCATACTATATTAAACCTGAATTCCAGATTTGAGTTAACTCCTTAATCATAATAGTAAAACTTTGAAAGCATTAACGGGAATCTATGCGATTGTAAGCCAAACTCCTAATAACTTTCATGTTTCATGAACGATCAACCTGATTATTACTGCTTAACCTGGTTCATAAGAGATATCCAGCTCACATTTATTCAACAGCAATAAAGTTTGACAAATCTAAATTGCTTATGCATTCAAACTAATGTGGATTATGAATTAAACTACAACTCTAAACCAAAATAGCAGAATCCGAGCATTTCAAAGTTCAAAAGTCCACTAATAGTTACAACTCGAGTTTTAAACCATTCTAAGGGAATAAACGCCAACAATTACATCATTGATAAGCAAGGTACATGATCATGAAAGGGAACAAGCATTTAGCACAAGTGAAAACTAATATTAAGGTGTATGAAAAAGTTGCTTCATTTCATCCTCAAGACTGGGTTTCACATTATGTAGATCAGAAATTTGTACCTGGAAGAGGAAATAGACAAGGAAAAATGAGACAACAAGTTCAGCACCAACAGTAACAGGATAATATTCAGCAAGAAAACAACAATCCTAAACCCAGAACCCATGCAACGAAGGATAGAGTGCAGTAGATTCCAAAACAACTTCAATCAAACAACAATCAGCTGAATTTGAAAACAAGCTTGATGAACCACTTCAATTGAAAAACAACAGTAGATCCGAAGGGATTTTTATACTATATTTTTTGTTGATTTTCAGGATTTTTGTTTCTAGGGCCTATTTTCAGTAGTTTTCAGCAGCTTTGAATTTGAATTTTGAATTTTCTGTTTTCACTAAGCTTCAGATCTGGAATTTTGAAATTTTCAGAGTTTTTTTTATCTCTAGACCTCTCCCACTTTTATAACCTTTGAATTTCAGATCTGTAGCTCTCTCCAACTTTTTAAAACCTTTGAATTTCAGATCTGTAGCTCTCTAAAACCTTAAAAACTTCTGAATTTCATATCTCTCCCCCCTAAACCTTTCAGATTTCTAAACTTTTTTTTTATTGCAAGGCAGGGGTACTGCCCTTTTATAGATCAAAACTAGGGCAACTCTCAGATTTTCCCTTTACATTTTAGTCCCTCATCTAATTTTAGTTTTTAGCTACTTAGTCCTTCAATTCATGACTTGTTGGTCAAGTTATACTACCAAGTTCCTGAATTTCAAATTAAAACCCCATCTAGAAGGTTCTAGGGGGTTCTATTTCAGTTATTGCAGGATTCTCATAATTGAACTACCTATACTATCCCTACATTGGTTCTGAAATTACCAACCTATGTTAACTAACCCCAGTCCATTTAACTTGGTCAAAAATTGACTATGGTTAATACCAAAGGCCCTGGAGTATTCAGCTATATCCAAACAATTTCAATTATAATAAAAACCCTAAAAATTGAACTAATAAATCAATCTAGCTAATCAAAACATGGAAATTAATTCTAACTAACACTGTTAAGGGCTACTGAAATAAACAAGAATCTAAGAACAAAGTTAATCCTGCTGCTAGCAATCAAAACAAAAATTAAGACTCACATAAGGAATAAAAGAAACAGAATCAATGTGAAACCAGTACGAATCATAGAAAAATTAAAAACTTAAAATAAAATTTGGCTACAAAGGCGAAACAGGAGATGAATAAAAGAAGAACAAACAAAGAAAGAAAGCAAACGAAAAGTGAGAAAAACTTACTGATTTTAGCCCTCTAATCGACTGACTTCGAGTCTAGTCCCCAAATAATGTTATATGCTTGTTCTTGCCAAGAACAAACACATAACATTATTTTGGAACCCAATTCGAACACTGGTGACCCTTTGGAACTCGATCCAGTCTTAACCTAAACCCTAGATCTAAAAATCGAGGGATTCCAACTGGATTTGAGGGATTTTGGTTTGGGATTTGGGATGAGGGAGGTGAGAAGGCTATGGGGTGTGATTTTGGTGAGGACGGCGGAGCCGGCGGCCACTGCTTCGGTTATTCGACGAGTTTGGGAAAGATTTGAAGGAAACTAAGGTTGGATTTGGAGAGGGGAGGAAGAGAGGGAGCTATGGTGTAAATTTTAGGGGTTTGGAGACTCGCCGCCGGCGGAGGCGATTTCCGGCCGGCGGCGGACGGTGGAGGAAAGGCGGCGTTAGGGTTTGTGTACATTGAATGATCTAAGAGACGGAAGAGGGGGGGGGGGGGCATGCGTTTGGATAGATATATATTTATTAATGGGGACTTCTGGACCGTCCGATCAGGAAACCTCGACGGTCCTGATTAAAAGTTGCCCAAACGACGTCGTTTTAGGCTTAGTGGGGCTGGACCGGGTTGGCTCTTGGGTTTGGACTGGGTTGGACGGGTTTGGGAGGGTTTTGGCTTGGGCTGGAGTTTGGGCTTGTTGACCGGGTATCCTTGGGGTTGGCTTGGGCTGGGATTTGTTTTAACACTGGCCCAAAAACTTGTAAAGCTTTAACAAGCCAGCTTTGTTTTCTTTATTTCCCATTTCAATTAATTCCTCTTTTCTTTTATTTTCTTTCATTTTCATTTCATTTTTTATATTTTTGTCAAATACAAAATTAAAATGAAAAGTCCTGATTTAACTCTAATTTTCTAAAATTAACTAAATCCTAATTTAAAAAGAAAGCTAAGAAAAAATCGAAAATTAAAAGTAAAAAAATGCAAAAGGACTATTTTTGTTATTTTCTTCCATTTCTTGTAATGTTAATTAACTAGTGGAACTAAAAAAAATATATAAAATTGGGTCCTACATGCAAGTATGCTATTTTTGTATTTTTTTATGAATTATCATGCACACAAAATACGCAATTAAATCCTAAAAAATCAAATAAAAAAAGAAAAATCCTAATTCTAAGAAGCTATAGGAATAATTCAAGCGAGGCAAAAATCACGTGCTCACAGCTGCCCCTCTTTGCTCGGAGACACGATGGGTTTTCGGGCAAAGATAAATGAGCGACATGAGAGATTTTTGCCTGCCTGGCACTCCATGAGAAGCATTTTGAAAAATGTCTGACCGAACCTTGCTTCAGAGGTTGCCTAAATATCCTTGGCGATAAAGGAATCAGGTCAGTGTAGTTCTGGAAGTTTTGGTAGCTAGGACTACTAGGGGCTGTGATTTCAATGCTGTTGCTGCTGTTACTGCTTGCTGACCTCTTTATTACACCAAAAGGAAAATCAAAGCTAAGCTAGCTATGCCTATCAACTATGAGTTACAAGATTCCTATCTATAAATCTCTTGAAGCTTGATCTTGAGTCTTAGCTGATTTTGCCGTGGACTTCGATCTGAATCTTGATGCTCGCAAGCTATAGGTGTTGGTTCTTTCTTCAGCATTGTGTCAAAGCGGGACAGGCGGAGCTTGTGACTTCAATCAAGTTTTGAGCAGTCCGCATCTCTGTTCACTTCGGCATTTTGAATTCACTTCTTTTTGTTCTTTTTTTTCCTTCTTTTCTTTATTCTAGATTGAGACTCATTCCTTTGGTCGTCTCGAACACTCGTGCCTCGATGTCAAACCTGCTCAGACACCAAAACAAACAAACGAACTAAATTTCTGCCCCAGTTTTCACTAGGAAAATTTCATGAGTTATTTGTTACAAAGTCTGAACTCATTCTCTTTTTTTTTTCTTTTTTTCTTTTTTTTTCTTTTTTTTTTCAAGGATTGTATTTATCTATGATAGAACAAATTAGGGATTGGAGGCCCTATGTCTAAAAAGGCGCAACTCAGGGATTGGAGCCCTAATGTTGGTTAAAAGAAAACCGCTCAACTCAGGGATTGTAGCCCTAATGTTGGCAAAAGGTAAAAACGCTCAACTCAGAGATTGGAGCCCTAATGTTAGCTAAAGAAAAAACGCTCAACTCAGGGATTGGAGCCCTAATGTTGGCTAAAGGGAAAAAACGCTCAACTCAGGGATTGGAGCCCTAATGTTGGCTAAAGGGAAAAACGCTCAACTCAGGGGTTGGAGCCCTAATGTTGGCTAAGGGAAAAACGCTCAACTCAGGGATTGGAGCCCTAATGTTGGCTAAGGGAAAAAACGCTCAACTCAGGGATTGGAGCCCTAATGTTGGCTAAGGGAAAAAGTGCTCAACTCAGGGATTGGAGCCCTAATGTTGGCTAAGGGAAAAAACGCTCAACTCAGGGATTGGAGCCCTAATGTTGGCTAAAAGGAAAAATGCTCAAATCAGGGATTGGAGCCCTAATGTTGGCTAAAAGGAAAAATGCTCAACTCAGAGATTGGAGCCCTAATGTTGGTTAAGGGAAAAACGCTCAACTCAGGGATTGGAGCCCTAATGTTGGCTAAAGTAAAAACGCTCAACTCAGGGATTGGAGCCCTAATGTTGGTTAAAGGAAAACGCTCAACTCAGGGATTGGAGCCCTAATGTTGGCTAAGGGTAAAATGCTCAACTCAGGGATTGGATTCCTAATGTTGGCTAAAAGGAAAAACGCTCAACTCAGGGATTGGAGCCCTAATGTTGGCTAAAAGAAAAAACGCTCAACTCGGGGATTGGAGCCCTAATCTTGGCTAAGGGTAAAACGCTCAACTCAGGGATTGGAGCCCTAATGTTGGCTAAAGGAAAAATGCTCAACTCAGGGATTGGAGCCCTAATGTTGGCTAACAAGGTACCAGGTTAGGTATTGGAAATTCTAAATTGTCCTCTTTTGGGGATTTTCTTCTTTTGTTATCTCTTTTTTTTTTTGATTTTTGATAAGATGCAGGAGAGAATTTGGGAGGAAGCGTTTTTTTTTTCTTTTGGCTGCACCTGCCTTTTCGCGGTCGCCTGGATTGCACCTGTCTCAATTTTCAAACAAAGAACAATTGTTAGTTTGAAATGGTGGTGGGTTTTGTGGCCTTGATTGCTTGATCTCGGCCTAGCTTTTGTTGAGAACCTCTGCTGCTTGCTGGTTTTGAAGATTCTTCTCTCTTTCAAACCATAGGACTCAACTTTCAAGATTTCATGATGACTCGCCCCGCGTGGGCCTTCGATCCTTTTCACTTTATTCTGCCTTTAAGACCTTTGTCCTTGACTTTTCTTTTTCTCTTTCAATAGCTTTGATTTCAAAGCATCCGCCATCATGGCCAGTCGGGATTGACTTGATGCACCCGCTGAGGCTAGGTACTTTTCTTTAGCTTTTGTTAGGGAGAGCACTGTAAAGCCAGTCCTGTCACCTTTTCTTTGCATTAATTTTGGGAACAGAGTTAGACCGAAAGGGATTTCATGGAAAAAGTAGACAAAAGGCAAGAGAATGAATTTAAAGAGAAGCGTCCCTTTCAGGGAGAAAAGAAGGACTTATCTGGGGTGCATGCGGGCTTCAAATAGACATGACATGCTTCTTCGACTGGGTGCCCGACCCGCACAAACTTTCCACACTTCTCATAAACTCATTGACCCGTGTTTCAGATCCAGGGAATCTTGCCAGGACTCTTTCAATGGTGGGAGATGTCTTCTCTTCGGCCGACGGCGCCCTTTGCGGGTTTTCACCAGTCGACCTCTCTCATTTCTCTTCTCACCGTCGCCCGATAGTGCTCTTTACGAGTTTTCACTAAGCAGACTCTCTCATTTTTAATTTCTCTACTCACCATCGCCTTATGGTCCCCGTAGGTTTTCACCGATAAGACTCTCTCATTTTATTTCTCTCAATTTGATTGCATCAGATTCCAACAATGATGTTTTCAATTCCCACGCCTTTGCCAATTGATCGGAAGGACTTGGACAAGGTTTTTGGGTAAAAAGAATCTTGGATGGAATTACAACTTTGGAACCGTTTTGGTGGGCTCATTGCCGAGCCATTATATCATCTGCCCCAGTTTCACTTTTTGGGGGAATTGAGATTTTTGTTTTGGTGTGACTGAACCCCAGAGAGAGGCTGCCTACGTATCCTTTCGGAATCAAGTCAGACGTAGTTTAGGCAAACATTTGTTTTGGTTGTTTTTGTTTTTTGTTTTGTTTTTTCTTCTTTTTTCTTTCTTTTTTCTTTTCTTTTTCTTTTTTTTTCACTTTTTTTCTCTTTTTTTTTCTCTTTTTTTTGTCTTTTTTTTTCTTTTTTTTTGTACTTTCGGGTTCCAAAGAGGGTAATCAAGGAAGAGTAACCGGCTTAAAGGGTTTGCAAAAGATTGATAGTGTTTGGATAACAAGAATGAAAGCCTTCGTCATCCCAATTGAACAAAGTCATAGTTGCAGAAAGCCTAAACATAGTACCTCTTTACTGTATCCGCATTCACAGCTGCTTCGGGATTATTTCCTTCGATATCGCCAAGATACAATGCTCCTCTCGGCAATATCTTTCTGATGATGTATGGGCCCTTCCAATTAGGAGCAAATTTTCTTTTTGCTTCCTGATGATGAGGGAGAATGCGCCTTAACACAAGTTGTCCCACTTCAAAATTTCTGGGCCGCACCTTCTTGTTATAAGCACGGGCCATTCTTTGTTGGTACAACTGCCCGTGACAGACCGCAGCCATCCGCTTTTCATCAATTAGGGTCAACTGTTCCAGACGAATCTTGACCCACTCAGTGTCCTCAATCTCTGCTTCAACAATGGTCCGAAAAGAAGGGATTTCTACCTCTGCGGGTATAACAACCTCGGTTCCATAGAGCAAAAGGTATGGGGTTGTTCCAACCGATGTGCGCACTGTGGTGGTGCGATATCCCAGTAATGCAAAAGGCAACTTTTCATGCCATTGTCTGGAGCTTTGAATCATCTTCCTCAAACTCTTCTTGATGTTCTTGTTTGCGGATTTGACAGCACCATTGGCTTTAGGTTTATTCTCAAATTGTTCCAATTCTCGATTTATTTCCCTAAAAGCCTCTTCTTCATCATATTGTGGTTCTTGGTTCATTACTTCACAATTAGACAGCGTGTTTGGATCTGGGCATGAAGTCCGCAAGCATGTCATGTTATTTAAGGCCGCATTATTAGAACTGAAAGAAAAAGTAAAAGAGAAGAATAGCAAAATCAGAAAGAATAAAGAGAGATGAACGATTCATTTCTTGGAATTTAAAGATAACAGGGTTTACATTTGGAAATTAAAAGACAAGAAACTAAAAAAAAACATCCGAGTTACACCCTGGAATAACTCGCGATGCAGAAAAAGTGGCCGGACAAGTCTACCGGGACTCCCGCCTGATTGGGAATGGCGTAGCCTTCCAATTCTGCAGCTTGGCGTTTGGTCCCATATACAGCACCTCAGCGGTGCTTGTGCCCTCTCCCGGCTGAACCATGTGGGTTTCGTAGAGTATCTTCCTCATTGCCCCACATATTTCCTCAATCTCTTCGGCCGTAAAGGCCTCATCATCCTCTTCTTTACTGTATTTTGGCTTGACAAAGGTTTCGTACAAATGTGGCAGTGGCTGAGGTAGAACCCATCCATCATTCTTTCTCTCGTCTGCCCACTTTATATCATCTGGGGTAGGGTGGAAACCTATCCCGAAGAACCTCTCGGTGGTAGGCAGGGTAACCGGTTCAGCTATTCCTTGCAGGGATTTTCCAAGTCCCTTCCCTGGTTTGAAGCCATGTCGGATTATTTCTTTGGCCACCATAATCGAGGCATTGGAAAGGAAGGGTTGGGGGCAAGGGTTTCCTTCTTCATGCTGGTCTGCCACCACAACTTCAAAGGCCTGATAAACTATGTGCTCACTGCCTTCTCTCGCTTCAAGACATGGGACTGATGGGTCCCGATAAATTGATTGTTCATCCTCCCCGTGGACCATGATCTCTTGGTCCTCATGCTCAAATTTTACCATTTGATAAAGAGTAGAGGGTAGAGCCCCCGCTGCATGGATCCATGGTCTCCCCAAAAGAAGGTTGTAGGAGGTGTCCATGTCTAGAACCTGGAAGGTTACTTCAAAGTCCACTGGGCCAATGGTCAAGATTAGGTCGATTTCTCCAATGGTGTCTCTTTTGATACCGTCAAAGGCTCTCACACAGACATTGTTGGGACAAATCCTTTCAGTCCCGATTTCCATACGCTGTAGTGTGGAGAGTGGGCAAATGTCTACCCCAGAACCTCCGTCTACCATGACCCTCTTCACATAGTATCCCTCACATTTGACGGTTAAGTGCAAAGCCTTGTCGTGAGCAGCTCCTTCCGGAGGCAAGCCATTTTTGCTGAACGAAATCTGATTGACAGCAAAGAATCTTTCCGCCATTCTTTCCAACTGTTCCACTGAAGTTTCAGCTGGCATGTATGCTTCATTCGGGGTCTTCATTAAAACCTTCTGGTGTTCGGGGGATTTCATCAGTAAAGATAGCAAAGAGGCTTGTTCAGGAAACTTTCGAAGTTGGTCAACCACTTCATAATCTGCCATCTTCATTTTTTGAAAGAAAGCTTCCGCCTCTTCGGCACTCACGGGTTTTTTGGCTGGGAAACGCTTCCTGGTGGCGTTGTTCACTTCTTCCAAATTGGAGTACTTTTCCACAGGGTAATTTTCTTGAACCTCTCCTGAGATTTCTTTGCCCTTATACGTCACCACTGTTTTATGGTAATTCCAAGGCACCGTGGAAGGATCTGTCATGGGCCTCTGTGGCGCGCGGCCAACAACCACGGGCTCACTCAGCCTTGGTGGATTAATTGGCCCCCGCACCACATAAGCTCCTTTGGGTACATACATCTAGGCTCCCTTTTTCAGTTCAAATCTTTTTGGAGGGCTCAAAGTCAACTGCTTTTCGTTGCGGCCTCGTGGGACATATAGAACAACATCTTTGCGTTGCCCCAGTTTCAGCTTCAATCTTCTTCTCCGACCTTGGAGGGGTGGTTTTGTTCTTTTTCTCCCCTTTGTCTTGTTTCAGGGAAGCTTTTGGTTTCCTCTCTACATCAGCAATGGCGATTATGGCCTTCAATGCCAGGTCAAATTCTTTATCTTCGCAAATCATTTCGATTACTGGCCCGTTGTTGTGGGCCGGCAGTGGGTTATTAGTCACGTTGGGGACATCCTCATCCCTTAGCACTATCTTTCCTTGCTCTATCAAGTTCTCCACCGCTCTTTTCAGGGTCCAACAATCATCTGTATCGTGCCCTTCTGCTCCTGAATGATAGGCACATCTGACACCGGCTTTGTAAGCAGGTGATGCTGGGTTTTGCCTTGTTTGAGGAACCGGCTGCAGCATACCCATTTGGACAAGTTTTAGAAACAGATTGGAGTAGGATTCACCAATTGGTGTAAAAGTTTGCCTTCTGGGTGGCTCACGAGGGGGAAAGTTATTATGTGGAGGACGGGGATTGTAGTGGTTTTGGTAAGGAGGCTGGTTTCTTGGAAATGGAACTTGGTTTCTGTTGGCTTGTTGCTGAGGCCGGACAAAAGGTTGAGCATTCATGACCGCGTACGGTTGAGGAACATAGGCCATGTCGTGGTGAGGGTAATAATGTTGAGGGGATCTTTCTGAGAGCATGGGTCTAGGAGCGCGGTGTCTTCTTGCACCCGAGGCCGCCATGGCTGTTTCTTCTTTCTTCTTACCCTTTGCCATTCCTCCAGACCCGCCTTGGATGGCTTGGGAGGTTGCTCTAATAGCGGATTGGCTCAGAATTCTGCCTGTTTTTAGTCCATTCTCCACCATTTCACCGATCTTAATAGCTTCTGCGAACGGTTTGCCCATAGCTGACATCATATTCTGGAAATAATCAGCTTCCTGGGCTTGAAGAAATACCGTGACCATTTCCACCTCATCCATTGGAGGCTTTACTCTCGATGCTTGCTCACACCACTTAATTGCATACTCCCGAAAACTTTCTGAGGACTTCTTCTTTAGATTTGCCAATGAGTTCCGGTCTGGAGCAATGTCTATATTGTACTGGAACTGTCTAACAAAGTCTCTCGCGAGGTCGTCCCAGATGTGTCATTGAGAGATGTCCTGATCCATGTACCACTCAGAGGCGATACTCACCAGACTTTCCCCAAATTAAGCCATGAGCAATTCTTATTTTCCTCCAGCTCCGCGCAATTGATTGCAGTATTTCTTAAGGTGAGCAATGGGATCCCCATGCCCATCGTATTTTTTGAACTTCGGAGTTTTGAATCCCATAGGCAAATGCACGTGAGGGAACATGCACAGATCAGTATAGGACATACTTTTCTGCCCACTCAGTCCCTGTATGTTCTTGTGGCTCTGCTCCAAGCTTCTCATCCTTTTTGCAATTTCCTCCTGTTCGGGAGTTTTGGAAGTCCTTTCCTGTCCCGCAGTGAACTCAAATTGAGGCGGTTGAGGATAAGTATAAGTGGGGAACTGAGGAGGCTCCGTTTGGACAATAGGTGTTTGGAATGTAAAGGCTGAAGGATCAAAAGTGGGCCTAGGCAGTGCAGGCTGTGTTGTGGCTGAGCATGGGGGAGCGGTGCAAATATTGGAGGCCGCACCAGACATGAACACCTGGGGGCGAACCTCAGAAAGTGTTCCTACGAAATGAGCCGATATGGTGGGCTGTCCCAGTGGAGTATTAGGATGACTGATGGGAATATTGGAGGTACCCCCTGATCTAGGGAACAGTTCGGGGAATCCAGGGATGGCACTTGGAGGTTCCCTTCCATTCGTCCACGCAACCCACATCTCCATGACCCTAAGAAGTAAGATCCTGTTCTCTTCAGCCGTTGCAGATTCCGAGGCCGGGATGCCCGAGATTGGGCTATCTTCTGGGATCGGATTTGCTGGCAAGGTCATTTCCGAAGACATTTCTATGCTCCCCTTTGATCTAGTAAAGTACGGATGTGATGCCAGTTTACCACGAAAAACCGACCACCGTTTCTATAAAACCCGGACTGATTGTGACAGCAGCAAATGGTTAGTTTGAGGCAAATAACAGATAGGTAATCGCACGTTGAGGCGTGATGCACCTATATAGTTAAATGTGTTTCTATACGTTTTGCAACGGTTGCATGCGTCATCCCAGCTTTTCCTTATTCTTTCCCATTTTTCTTCTTTCGATTTTCATTTCTCCTTTTGTTTCTCTTTTCTTTTCTTCTCTTGCCCTTTTTCTCTCACTTTTCAATGCCTCATTTTTTCACTTTTTTTTCTTTCTTTTGGTTATGGTCGAATCCTATAAAGGTTGCCTACGTATCATGACCCCGCATGAATCAGACCGAGCGTAGTTCTGGAAGACTGGGAATTGAGTAAACTAACTCTCTTTTTTTTCTTTTTATAAAACTCAGACCATGAAGTTTTATGGCAAAAGAAAAATATTTTTGAATTTTTCTTTTGGAATTTTCTAAAAATGCTTTTAAACGAAGAAAGAGATTTTTTTTTTGATTTTTGATTTTGATTTTGATTTTATTTTTGAAAGAAAGACTTCAAAAAATTCCTTTTCTTTTGATTGGAACTTTGGGAATTCAAAAGTAAAAAGAAAATATTTTTTGTTTGAATTTTTATTTGTTTTCTCTTTTTCTAAGCAGGAAAGACAATAATATTTTTTTTGGATTTTGGATGTTGCCTCTTAATTTTCGAAAGAGGGGATTTTTTTTAAGAAAAATGTTTTGAATTTCTGAGCTTTTATTTATTTACAAAAGTACTTCTAAAGAAAAGCAAAAATATTTTTAGACTTCAATTTTTTTCAAATTTTTTTGGATATTTACAAAAAGAAAGACATCTAAAAAGTATTTTTTTTGGGATTTTTGTTTCTCATTTTTTTGGATTTTTGTTTTTGGAAAAATACTTCAAAATGAAGGAAACCCGTATTTTTGGATTTTGATTTTTATTGATTTTTCTTTTTTCGTATGAAAGACATTAGAAAGAAGGAAATCATTTTTGAGTTTTAGAAAAAAACTTCTCTTTTTCTTTTTTTTAATTTTCTAAGGAAAGATTTCTAAAGAAGGAACTAAAGGAAAATATTTTTGAATTTTTGAAAATTGGGGTCGGAACCGATGAGGTTTGCCTACGTATCTCACATCCGGTGAGAATCAGACCCGCGTAGTTCGATCAGATTTGACAAAACCAACTATTTTTGAAAACAAAAATATTCTCAAAAATTCGGCAAGGTTTTAGAATTTTTCTGAAAAAATACCTACCTCTCCCTCTTGGTTTTTCTTTTTTTCTTTTCCCTCTTCTTTTTTTTTTGATTTTTCTGTCCCTATTTTAGAAGCCGGTCAACATGCAAGCCGAAATAAATAAATGCACAAGTAGCACGTAAGATGTATCGGAATGGTCTTTTCATTTCAGGTCACCTGCCCTAGACGGACCCAACTCCTGTGTTGAGTCCCCTAAGTCAAATGCACGTGATGCAAACAAACGTTCCTACTAGGGATCCGGCATGAGGCTTTTTGATTGACCCCAAATTTTGCACACAAGTAACAAACGACACCACGAACCTACTCTGACTCCCGAAACTCCAATCCAAGCCCGATAACCGCAAAGTCCACTCTCGGTCAAACTTTCAAATTTCCAATTTTTGCCATTTCAAGCCTAATTCAATTACGGACCTCCAAATCACTATCCAGACACGCTCCTAAGTCTAAAATCACCCAACGGAGCTAACGAAACCGTCAAAACTCCATTCAGCAGTCGTTTACACATAAGTCAACATCCGGTCAACCTTTTCAACTTAAGCTTCCAACCTTGAGACTAAGTGTCTCAATTCATTCTGAAATCTCTCTAGACCCGAATCGACTAACCCCGACTAGTCACATAACAGCTATAAAGTACAAAATAAGAAGTAAATGGGGGAACGGGGCTACAACTCTCAAAAGGGCCGGTCGGGTCGTTACATGGATCATCTCCAAATTCCTTATATATTAAAAGATATAAGCTTACGAAATTAGACTATTAAACCTGCATATTTTCCACTGCAATCCGCACAGTTTCCACTGTCTCCGCACTCGGGAGTTTGCAGCCGCAAAAAAATATGCCCTCCGCACTTCAACTGCTTCAGAACATCATCAAAGTGTCGAAATCCCCAAACTTGTTCAAAACTCACCAGAAACACACCCGAGATCCTCGGGACCCCATCCCAACATACCAACAAGTCCTAAAACACAATACAAACTTACTCGAAACCTCAAATCACATCCACCAACATCGATACAATGAATCGCAACCCAATTCAAGCCTATTGAAACTATGAACATCCGAGTTCCAAAATTAATGCTGAATCATACCAAAACAACTCAGATTGATCTCAAATTTTGCACGCAAGTCATAAATGACATGATGTACCTATTCCAACTTTCGAAATCGGATTTTGACCCCGATATCAATAAAGTCAATTGTCGGTCAAACTTCTCAACTTTCCCAACTTTTGCTATTTCAAGCCAAAATCACATGCAGACCTCCGAATCACTATTCGAACACACTCCTAAGTCCAAAATCACCTTACGGACTATCGGAACCATCAAAACTCCATTGCGGAGTCATTTACACATAAGTCAACATCCGGTCAACTCTTTCAACTTAACCTTCCAACCTTGGGACTAAGTGTCCCAAATCATTCCAAAACATCCGTAGAACCGAACCAACCACCCCAACAAGTCATATAACAACAATTGAGCATAGAATAAGCAGTAAATGGGGGAACAGGGCTGTAATACTCAAAACAACAGGCCGGATCGTTACATCCTCCCCTTCTTAAACAAATGTTCATCCTTGGACGGGTCTAGAATCATACCTTGAGTCTCAAATAGGTGTGGATATTTGTTTTGTATCTCCCCCTCAGTCTCCAAAGAAGCCTCCTTGACTGGCTGACCCCTCCATTACACCTTCACTGAAGCTATGTTCTTTGAACTCAACTTCTGAACCTGCCGATCCAAAATGACCATCGGCATCACATTATAAGTCAAATCCCCATCTAACTGAACCGTGCTGAAGTAAACATGAGACGGATCGCTGACATACTTTCGGAGCATGGAAACATGGAACACTAGATGAACACTCGATAGACTAGACGGCAGTACAAGCCTATAAGCCACATCTCCAATCCTCTTAAGCACCTCAAAAGGCCCAATATACCGAGGGCTCAACTTGCCCTTCTTCCCGAACTTCATAACACCCTTCATGGGTAAAACTCTAAGTAATACCTCCCCCCCATCATGTAAGCAACTTCACGAACCTTCCGATCAACGTAGCTTTTTTGCCTAGACTGCGCCGTGTGAAGCCGATCCTGAATTAACTTAACCTTGTCAAAGCATCCTGAACCAAGTCAGTACCCAATAGCCTAGCCTCACCCGATACAAGCTAACCCATCAGAGACCGACACCGCCTCCCATACAAAGCCTCATATAGAACCATCTGAATGCTTGATTGCTAGTTGTTGTTATAGGCAAACTCTACAAACGGCAAAAATTGATCCCAATAACCCCTGAAATCCATAACACAAGCGCGTAGTATATCCTCCAATATCTGAATAGTGCGCTCGGACTATCCGTCCGTCTGAGGGTGGAATATTATACACAACTCAACCCGTGTGCCAAACTGTCACTGCACTGCTCTCCATAACTGCAATGTAAACTATGTGCTCCGATCTGAA
The DNA here is from genome assembly GCF_001879085.1 of Nicotiana attenuata. Lineage (NCBI taxonomy): Eukaryota > Viridiplantae > Streptophyta > Magnoliopsida > Solanales > Solanaceae > Nicotiana > Nicotiana attenuata. Next base: position 53,663,976 of record NC_031990.1, on the reverse strand, counting down.
ATTATGGACACCGACACACCATAAAGGCAAACAATCTCACGGATGTAGATCTCAGCCAACCGCTCTGAAGAATAGGTAGTCCCAACTAGAATGAAATGCGCGGACTTGGTCAGCCGATCCACAATTACCCAAACAACATCAAACTTCCTCGAAGTCTGTGGGAGCCCAACTACAAAATCTGTGGTGATACGCTTCCATTTCCACTTCAAAATCTCAAGCCTCTAAAGCAATCCGCCCGGTCTCTGATGCTCGTACTTCACTTGCTGACAATTTAGGCACCGAGCTATAAATCCCGCTATATCTTTCTTCATCCTCCTCCACCAACAGTGCTTCCTCAAGTCCTGATACATCTTTGCGGCACCCGAATGAACGGAATACTACAAACTGTAGGCCTTCTCAAGAATCAACTCATGTAGCACATCCATATTGGGCACACAAATCCGACCCTGCATCCGCAACACCCCATCATCTCCAATAGTAACCTCTTCGGCATCATCGTGCTGAACCGTGTCATTAAGGACAAGCAAACGGGGGTCATCATTTTGATGCTCTCTGATGCGATCATATAAGAAAGACCGAGAAACCATATAAGCTAGAACCGACTGGGATCCAAAACATCTAACCCCACGACCCGATTGGCCAAGGCCTGAACATCTGCTGCAAGTGGTCTCTCACCAACAGGAATAAATGCAAGGATACCCATACCCACCGCCTTCCTACTCAAGGCATCGACCACCACATTGGCCTTCCTGAGATGATACAAAATGGTAATATCATAGTCTTTTAGCAGCTCCAACCATCTCTGATGCCTCAAATTTAGATCCTTTGTTTGAACAAGTGCTGGAGACTCCGATGATCCGCAAATACTTCAGAAGACACGCGGTAGAGATAGTGCCCCCAAATCTTCAATGCATGAACGATGGATGCCAACTCCAAATCGTGAACAGGGTAGTCCTTCCCATGGGGCTTCAACTGGCGCAAAGCATAAGCAATCACTCTACCTCCCTACATCAAGACACTCCCAATACCAATCCGAGAAGCATCGCAATACACTGTTTAAGAACCCAATGCTGAAGGCAAAACTAGAACTAGAGTTGTGGTCAAGGTAGTCTTGAGCTTCTGAAAGCTCTCCTCACACTCATCCAACCACCTGAATGGAGCACCCTTCTGGGTCAACCTAGTAAAAGGTGCTGCAATGGACAAGAAACCCTCTACGAAGCGATGATAATATCCGGCCAAGCAGAGAAAACTCTGAATCCAAGCAGTTAAAGACAATATGGGCTAACTCTAAACTGCCTCTATCTTCTTTGGATCCACCTTAATTCCCTTAATGGACACCACGTGCCCTAAGAACGCCACCGAAATGAGCTAAAACTCACACTTGGAGAACTTGGCATAAAGTTTCTCCTCCCTCAACCTCTGTAGTACAATCCTCAATTGTTGGGCATGCTCCTCTCGGCTACGTGAATACACCAGGATATCATCAATGAATATTATAACAAACGAATCAAGATATGGTTAAAATACATTGTTTATAAGATGCATGAATTCTAGTGGGGCATTGGTCAGCCCAAAAGACATCACAAGGAACTCATAGTGACCGTTGCGGGTCCTGAATGCCGTCTTCAGAATATCCGAGTCCCGAATCTTCAACTGGTGATACCCAGACCTCAGATCAATCTTGAAGAACACTCTAGCTCCTTGAAGCTGGTCAAATAAATTATCAATTTGCGGTAAAGGATATTTGTTCTTAATTGTAACTTTGTTCTACTGCCTATAATTGATGCACATCCGCATAGTACCATTCTTCTTCTTCACAAACAGAACATGTGCACCCCAAGGCGACACACTAGACCTAATAAGCCCCTTATAAAGAAGCTCCTGAAGCTGCTCTTTCAATTTCTTCAACTTGGCTGGTGCCATACGATACAGAGGAATAGAAATGGGTTGAGAGACCGGCACCAAGTCAATACCAAAATCAATATCCCTGTCGGGTTGCATGCCCGACAGGTCTGTAGGAAACACATCCGGAAAGTATTGCACTACCAGAATAGAATCAATAGTAAGAGTACCAGCACCGACGTCCCTCAGATAAGAAATTACCCTGCATTGCCAATGTTACGGTCTTAGCATGACAATCCAGAAGAGCATGACATGGAGACAACCAATCCACACCCAAAATGACGTCGAAATCAACCATACTAAGCAATAAGAGATTAACTCTAGTCTCCAGTCCCCCAATAGTCACTACACATGACCGATATACACGGTCCACGACAATAGTATCGCCCACTGGCATAGATACATGAACAGGTGAAAGTAAGGACTTATGGGCATATCCAAGTAACGAGCAAAATATGATGATACATATGAATAAGTGGAACCAGGGTCAAATAGTATATAAGCATCCCTGTGGCATACCGAGACAATACCTATGATCATTGTGTCTGAAGTAACGGTCTATGGACTGGTAGGAATAGCATAGAATTGAGCCTGACTGCCACCTGATCGACCTTCCCCTTTGAGGTGACCTCTAGCTGCCTGAGCCCCACCCCGAGCTGGCTGAGCGAGTAGTGAAGTGACTGGTGCGAAAGTCACCGCTTGACTCCTCTACTGAACTGGACCTCCCAAAAGGCGGGGACAATGCCTCTTTACATGACCAAACTCTCCACAATCGAAGCAACTCCGCTCTAAGAATGGCGGCAAGTACTAAAGTGGACCCCGAGAATTAGAATAACTACTAGAAGGGCCTGGCATGGATGAACCCTAAACTGATGGAGCATGAGATGAACTCAGATATAGGAGTGCATGGAGAGATGACTGACCCGGGCGAGAACTATATGAACCATGGCTATCTGATGCACCATGATGAACCAGACGAGCCATTTGAGCGGGCCTATAAGGACTACCCCTGCTGTGGTGGGACTGACCCAAAAGAAACACCGTTGAAACCACCCGAACCACGAGGCCTCCTGGCCTCCCTCTCCTCACGCTCCTAACTACGAACCAGCTCCATCCACCTAGCAATATCAACAACATCGTCGAGTATAGCACCTGATACATTCTCTCGAGTCATAACAAAGCGCAGTCCATAGTTGAGGCCATCAATGAACCTCTTAATCCTCTTCCTCTATGTGGGAACAACCAAACCGCATGACGAGCCAACTCTGAAAATCTCATCTCGTACTGGGTCACAGACATACCCTCCTGGCGTAGCTGTTCAAACTGCCTACTTCTCCCTGCGAGTTGGTGGCACAAACTTCTCCAAGAAAAGAACAAAGAACTCGTGCCATGAAAGTGGGGCAGCAACGGTTGGCCTGCTCTGCTCATAGGTCTCCCACCATCTAAAAGAAGCACCTGTCAGCTGAAAAGTAGTAAATGAAACCCCACTAGTCTCCAGAATACCCGCCATGCGAAGAATCCGCTAACATCTATCCAAGAATCCTGAGCAACCTCCAACTCATCCCCACTGAATGATGGAAGCTAGAGCCTCCCAAACCTCTCTAGTCTCTTTTGCTCCTAATCAATCATAATGGGACCCACCTAGGAAACTGAGCAACTACAACCAGCTGGGATGGTAGTACCTCCGGTGTCTGAAGTCCCTACACCACCTGCTCTCCAGTACGGGCGGCAGTTTGAGCATCTACCCCACCTGAGAAATGGCTGGTGCAGCCTGAACTGAAATCGCTTGAGCAAGGCTAGTGCAAACAATCAATATCTAGGCAAAAGCCTCTTGAAGGCCTGGAATCACAATGGGCATAACTGGAGCAGCACCTGTGGTCCCACCAGCTCAACCGCATCTGGAATCTGCTCCTGAGCTGGAGCAACTGGTGGATCTACAGGTGCTGCTCTAGCTGCTGCACGAGCTGCACCACGACCACTACTGTGGCCCCAGCCTCTCGTGGCCCTAGCTGGTGGTACTGGTGGCCGTTCGCCCGATCTGGTAGCACGTGTCCTCACCATCTGTGAGAGAACAGAATATCAAAAGTTTAGTTCCCGGAATCAACAAATTTGCATGCCAAGAATACAAGAAAGTGAAGTTTTTCTTAACGGTTTGGTAGCCTCTCGAAGATAAGTACAGATGTCTCTGTACCGATCCGCAAGACTCTATTAAACATGCTTATGACTCGTGAGACCTATGTAACCTAGGCTGTGATACCAACCTGTCACGATCCAAAAATCAGATGTCATGATGGCACCTATCGCAATACTAGGCAAGCCGACAGTCACAATAAACTACACATCCTTAAATTTGAAAACATAGCAAAATAAGTTTAAGAGTAGAATCTCATAAATATTGATAGGAAAATACCACGACTAATTACAATATTCTCCCAAAATTCAGGTGTTACTGAGTACATGAGCATCTATACAATAACATGGTTTGACTGTTGAAAATACTATCTAGGAAATTAGAACAGTATAAATAAACTAAAAGGAAAGGAGGAGAGTCAAGGTCTACGGACGCCAAAGCAGCTACCTCGATAAATCTTCGAACTGATAAAGCTCCAAAATCAGCAACCACCGTGCCCGGAAATACCTGAATTTACACACGAAGTGTAGAGTGTAGTATGAGCATAACCAACTCAATAAGTAACAAGACTAATCTTTGGGCTGAAAGCAGTGACGAGCTCAACCAATACAGTCCAAATACAGAGTTTAACAGTACGAAAATGACACGAAATATGACAATAATATCACAGAGAAACTCATAATCTATTGGTACACAAAACAAAAATATAGACATGCTTCAAGCTTTAACAGTTAAGCTCAATACAGATAAAATATGCCAAGTATGATTGATATGAGGAATATTACATCTCTATAACTACATGCCAATGTGCATATCACATGTGATGCAACACGATGAAAACCTCACGTACTCATACTCTTAGAGTACTCAATCTAACTATATCAATTTTCGCTATCACACTCAGTCACTCAACATTGTACGGTACCTACTGCGGTGGGCAACCTGATCCCATCATGAATCAATAAAATCTGTGCTCACTGTTGGAATGTAAGACTCCGGAGGAGCGGATCCTACCCAAGTGCTGATAAAACCTGTTGCGGCGTACATCCCAATCCCATCATGAATCAATAATGCCTGCTGCGACATGCAACCCGATCCTATCTTGAGTCAATAGTACCCGCTGCGGCTTGCAGTCCGATCCCATCAATATCACTCACAAATAGGACCTTCAGCCTCTCACTTAGTCATCAATCTTTCTAGTCCCTCGGGCTCACAACTCTCGTGCCAAACAGCCAAAATAAATGATACATGATGTGACAACAAATGATAATAGAGACTGAGATATGATATGAATGATGAATGCGACTTAGTACATAATTGCAAATTAAGCAAATAACTCAACAATAAAGAACGACCGTTGTGGGTCCCAATAGTACCAGCACATAGCCTAAGCATGATTTCTAACATAAATCACAACTCAATTCCTCTAACACATAGAGTACAGTAATAATATTCACATAAGATAGCTAAACAGTTTTACGGAATTGACCAAATCACAATTTCTATGGTGCACGCCCGTCACCTAGCATGTGTGTCACCTCCACACCAATTATATAACACGTAATTCAGGGATTCATACCCTCAAAATCAAGCTTAGAAATGTTACTTACCTCAAACCGTGAAAATCTCTACTCTAATAAGCCCTTGTCTCGCGAATCGGCCTCCGAACGCCTCGAATCTAGCCACAAATAACTTGGTAAAATCAACACAAGTTATAGAAATCAATTCCATATAAAATGCTAAGCTCTTAATCAAAAGTGGAAAAGTCAACTCAAAAAGTCAACCTCAGGCCTACATCTCGGAATCTGACAAAATTAGCAAAATCTGAACTCCCATTCAACCACGAGTCCAACCATATCAAAATTACTCAAATTTGATCACAACTCGACCTTCAAATCCTCAAATTAAAGCCTATCAAATTTCTACAATTTTTCCTAAATTTCCAACTCAAATCACTAACTAAATGATAAAAATAACAATGGATTCGTGTAATATAGCCAGAACTGAGTTAGAATCGCCTACCCCGATGAATTTCTTGAAAAACCCATGAAAAATTGCCACTAACCGAGCTCTCTACGTCCAAAATTGAAAAACGCGATGAAACCCTCATTTATATGGTACCACATCTGGTCTCCCAAAGTGCTGACCGCACTTGCGGTCCGCACTTCCACATTCTGTGGCCGCGATCCAAATTGTGCGGCTGCACTTCAGCAACAACTGTACTACCAAAGTTTAATAAATTGACCATAACATTTTGTAAACATATCCAAATGATGAACGGTTTGATTTTCATGGAAACTAGACTCAAAGGGCTAAAACTTTTATTCAGGGAACATCTCCAAATTCCTTATAGATTAAAAGATATAATCTTGCGAAGTTAGACCATCAAACCTGCAGATTTTCCACTGCGGTCCGCACATTTTACACTGCCTCCGCACTGTGGGAGTTTGTAGTCGCACATGAGGCTTTGCCTCAGCACTCCAAAAATGTGCCCTCCCCACTTCAACTGCTCCAGAACATCATCGAAGTGTCGAAATCCCCAAACTTGTTCAAAACTCACCCGAAACACACCCGAGGTCCCCGGGACACAATCCCAACATACAAAAAAGTCCTAAAACACAATACAAAATTACTAGAAACCTCAAATCACATCCAATAATATTAATTCAACTAATCGCAACCCAATTCAAGCTTATTAAAACTATGAACATCTGACTTCCAAAACTAACGCCGAGTCATACCAAAACAACTCTGATTGACCTCAAATTTTGCACACAAGTCATAAATGACATGACGGACCTATTCCAACTTCTGGAATCGGAATCCGACCCCGATATTAATAAAGTCAATTCCCGGTCAAACTTCTCAACTCTCCAAACTTCTATTTTTTCAACTTTCGCCATTTCAAGCCAAAATCACCTACGAAACTCCAAATCACTATCCAAGCACACTCCCCTATGGAGCTATCAGAACCATCAAAACTCCATTCTGGAGTCATTTACACATAAGTCAATATCCGGTCAGCTCATTCAACTTAGCTTCGAACATTGGGACTAAGTGTCCCAATTCATTCCGAAGTATCCCCAAAACCGAACCAACCACCCCGGCAAGTCACATAACAACAATTGAGCATATAATAAGCAGTAAATAGGGGTACGGAGTTGTAATACTCAAAACGACCGGCCCAGTGGTTACAATAATAATGTCTTAATGTCAAACAAGTTAAGATCAACCGCTAAAATCTTTATTATCTCCAATATAATTCATCCAAGTGAAAGACGCTGCGAACTATGTGGCCGGTAACATAAAAGATATGCCGGCAGCTAGCCAACTCCACTCTCGGCGTCGCTTGCCTTAGTGAGCTCGAAAAAGAGGAAGGAAGGGGAGCACACTTTTACACACGAACAAAGGTCAAATCATAAGGGATTGCTTGAGGAAGGCCCACATACCATTCTGGGGGGTCCTCTATCTTCCTCATTTTATTTCTGACTTATGGATTGCCTTAAGAAAAGCATCATTTCCTTACTTTTGCCAGATTAAGAAAAAACTCTACCGACCAAGCTGCTTACCATCAATATAGACTTTCAACTAGTAAAGTTTATGATTCCTCATCAATGTTTTAATTATATACTTATTACCATGACGCTTTGGCGATGTTATCTACCAAATAAAAGGCCGGCTAGGTGATCAAAATCGCTCAGGTCAGTGAAGACTCACTCACTCACCTACTCTTATCTATTTAATTCAAGTTTCGGTTGCTACTTCTCATTTTGATAAGAGTAGGTGCTTGCAGCTCACTCGCTGTCTACTAAATGAGCCTTCACTGCCCGCCCAGCCCTTATCTTTAATCTTAAGTAAAGTGAAGTCAAATCAATAAAGTGAACAACCCAACCTCTTTGTTTGAAGCTTTGCCTGGAAGCTTCTACTTGTTGAAGCTTTGTTTCCCCTAATTCTGAAACACAACAATAGACTTGCCACTAGTTCAAACCATAGCATGTTACACAAAAGCGCCGCTTTCTCTGTAGTGTTGTCACACAGCTACCCGCCTAGAGGATCACCTCGCTCAATAGTGTTGTCACACAAGATAAGCACGTCACCCACCTGCTGGCCGGGTGAATCAAAGTTATCTTCCGGTCAACTATCTACCCAGTCAAGTGCAAAAAACATAGTAGAATCACGCAACGCAAGCTGCTGGTGTGCTTCCTGCTCGGTATGTTTTATTTCTTGGCACTCTCTTTCTACATTATGCAAACCTAAAAAGAGTGATGGAAAGTGGATTTCAGGTTCGATAGACTCGAGAAGGTATTAGCTACCGGTGACCATACTTTCATAATTAAAGATGGGCAAAAAAAAGCAAAGAAGAGAAAAAAAGGGGAGAATAACATATATAAATCGGTTACACACTAAATGAAAGATAAATTCTAGTTATCCTACCCAACTACACAAGATATTCTACATGTGGCAAACAAAAGAATCACTAGTTATTGGCCTCAAGATAGAGACTAGCTGACTAGGATCATAAGGTTAAGATAGGGCGTCCGTCCCATTTCCCGGATGTATTGCATTGAGAATTGACTCGTCGGATTAACCACTTAGACGGAGAGTTCCTCGTATTCCATTTCATTGGCAACTGAAATAGATCTAAACGGATTGTGCGGTACCCCGAACCAGAGAAATTGAAAAATAAATTGAAAAGAATATTCACCTCGTATGCCGATAAACCAATAAAGCGGCAGAAGAACCTATTCGACAGTAATCTAGAAGGAACTTCAGAGAAAAACTAGAAAGTAAGGAACGCAGTGCTCGATCGAACTTCTAAAGCTTCTTCTACATAGGCTCTGTAACTTCTGGAATTGCAAAAGGAAGCTTTTCCAATCCCGAACAACCAGCCATTTTGTCTAGTAATTGATTCTATATTCGAGGTAGGCTATTTTGTCCTAGCTTTCCAATTATTCTGTCCTAACAGCGTTAGAAGCCTAACATCTCTATTTCGGGTTTACTCGGAGCTTTCGCAACAACCGTAGGAGGTGTTATGCACATGCACTCATTTCAAGGGGGTGCAACACTTCTCAGTTTGGGCCTTTATCCGACACCATGATAAAATACTACCCTCATGATTAAACCATGTCCTTGAGATTTGATAAAAGAAAGGTGAATTAGCGGTTAATACATTGCAATTGGATAAGTTATTAGGAATATGATGGAACGAAAGACCAAGGAAAGAAAGAAGAATACACCAAAATGCAAGTGCTGCTCCAAATACTGGTGGTTGTTTCTTGTTGTAAGTGAATGCAACGAAAAGACACGTAAATAACAGAGATTGTTCTTCCTCAGCTGGCTTGTTAACCATGGTCTCTTGAAGGTTTCATTCTTTTACCAGCTCTCCCAGCCAACAACCTGCTAACCCTAAGCTTGCAAGCACCTTGGTCACATCTAAGTCCCTATTCTATTATTTTACAAATAAAGTCAGGAGGTCATAGGACCTGCGAGTCTGAAAGTATAATTGGTAAAGTGGGACAACCCCAAAGGATAATTATGTATTATCCCTTATTAAACAAATAAAATGGAGTTACCGAATTAACCATAATATCATCTTAAATCATCTCTAGATTTTAAATTCCATAATAGGGTAGGTAATGTATGGGGTAAAATATGTTCATATTTAATGATCGCATAAGAAAGAGAAACGTGGAACCGAAGGCAGAAGATAGCCAATCCTGAAGGCAATTATCTCGCTTGTCATCGAAGAGAATGATACTCATAACGACAAATATAATACCGCCATCTGGTAGCATTCAATGAAGAATACTCTATAGCATTAAATGCAAGATCCGTTACAGAGAATATGTTATTCAATGTCCACCGTTACACATCCTTCAATGGCCCTCATAATTGTCATTAAAGAGGAGCTTAATCCTAGGACCTTGCTCCCTAGGTGCAGCTATAAATAGTGAGCTCTATTACCATTGTAGGGAGGATGAATTTTTTGAGAAGCATACACCATATTCTATCAAAAGCTCAATAACTTTTTACTTTCTTGCTTATTTGTATTGTTCTTATTGCTCCTGGCAGCTCTGCGCCCGGAATCAAGATATCTGCTGTCCATTTCAGTTTTTAGGCTAAGTCTTATATTTCTGTCTAATTAATTTATTTTTTTTGGTTCAAATTAATTCACTTGTCTATAAACTACGTACAAATTCAACTGTACCATTTTACGGATAAACAGTTTGGCGCCCACCGTCAGGCATAGACGGTCGTCTAATTGAATTGATCCCTGCATCTGTTACTAACTTGTATGATTCTTTATTCTCAGCAAAAATCATTAAAAATGGCAGATAATGGTGTTAACAACACACAAAATGTTGAGGCCCAAGAAAATCAGCCACAGCACGAGGATTCAATTAGTGATAACCACAACGAGGGGAACAAGGCAACGCCGATCCACGGCGTCTGATATCCGCGACATGTTCGGGAGGTAACTTCAGTTGATGCTGAAGAAGAGCACGTCATCGAAGTAGTCAGGGTCTTGCAAGAGCAATATGAGGCCATTATAGGCCATCTCAGACGACATGATAAGTTCATAACGAAACTGAAGTAGGCATTGTTAGGCGCTTCCCACAACGCGAATGGGCTAAGCCTAGTTCTTCCCGGTGCTCCCTCAAACCAAACAACGCAAAGGGTCGACAACAACACTCCAAGAAGTGAGGTCGACTCTAATAGGGTCGGAGGGAACGAATTCGGTCAACACAACGACAGTGATCCCTTTAAAATCGAACTCATGTGATTTATGAAGGAAGTTAACACCCGAATGGATCAGATTCTGGGCGCATCACCGGTGCTGAAAGGGCCTAACTCAAAAAAGTACACACAATTGTCGTACAAACCAAGTGTCGCACCAGAACTAATCCCGAAGCGGTTTATAATGCCTGACGTGCCAAAGTATGATGGGACTTCAGATCCTTAGGACCATATCACCACCTATACAACGGTGGTGAAGGGAAACGATTTAGCCCCCCACGAGATTAAGCCTATTTTGCTGAAGAAATTAAGGGAGACTCTTACGAAGAGAGCCCTGACGTGGTATTCGCTTTTGCCCGAGCATTCCATAGATTCATTTGAGATGTCGCAGACTCTTCATTAAGGCCCATGCTGGGGCAAGAAAAGTAAGGCCCGAAAGGCCGATATATTCAGGATTACGCTAGGAGTGCCCGAGTTGCGAAGTTCGTAACCAGGTTCCAAAAGGAAAGAATGTTGCTACCAGTCGTTCCGGATGAATGGGTAGCTGAAGCACTCACCAAAGGCCTGAATCCAAGAAATTTCGATGCTTCCCGAAAGTTGAAAAAAAGTTTGCTCGACTTCCAGGCAACAACTTGGGCGGATATTAATAATCGGTATGAGCCAAAGATAAGGATTGAAGATGATCATCTTAGTTTCCCGGAGTCGGTTAAGGGCCGAGATCGGGAAAAGAATAAAGAAGATGATTTCGATACAAATCGACGATCTTCGAGGAGTTGATTTTTTCCTTATGAACGGGACAAAGGGCGTGGCAGAGGTTTCCGGTCGGCGCATAGATTTGCTACCGATAGGAGAACTGATCGTGGCCGAAATAACAGGTCATTGCAGAACAAGGAAACGTCAGGTTCTCAAGATTTTTCCTACCCCAGACTCTCCGAATACAACTTTAATGTCAGCATAGTGGAGCTGGTATCGGCTATGAGGAACATTAATGAAGCACGGTTCCCGAAGCCAATGAGATATGATCCTGGTCAGAGGGATCCTAATTTATGGTGTGCATACCACGGGACAAACGGTCACTGGATGGGGACTACCGGAATCTGCACGAAGAGGTAGTGACATTGCTGAAAAACAGTCATCTCGAGGAATTTTTAAGCGACCGGACTAAAACCAACCAACTATGGTCGCAATCGTAATAATACAGAGCCTTCAAAAGCAGGAGAAAATCCCCCACATCTGACGATCAACATGATTTTTGGGGGGAACTAGATTGAAGGGGTTACATTTTCAGCGGTAAAAAAGACGAAGGTATCAGTGACCCACAGCAAAAGACTTTAAGAAGCTGCTGAAGACGACATTACTTTCGCGGAGGAAGACGCGGATGGACTGTTGCTACTGCAAAACGATGCCCTGGTAATTTCTCAAAATGTCTTTGATTTTAAGATTAAATGTGTTCTAATTGATCTAGGAAGTTCGGCCAATATTATCCAATGGAGAGTGTTGAAGCAAACCAAGCTTACCAGAAATATCATTCTGGCCACAAAACTCCTTGCCGCGTTCAATCTGTCAAACGTGACAACCCGGGGAGAGATCTTGCTGCCCACAAATGCCAAGGGGGTAATGAAGACGACCCTTTTCGAGGTAGTGGATGACGACATGAGTTACAATATCATTTAGGGGAGACCATGGTTGCACGAAATGAAGGAAGTGCCATCAACATATCATCAGTTGCTGAAATTTCCAACTTCCCAGGGAGTTAAACAAATAAGAGGTGACCAACCGCCAGCAAGGGAGATGAATGTAATCTCAGTCTCCGATAGCAAAAGGAAGGAGCATGCGGCATAGCAATTATGGGAGCCAGTGCTTGTTTTCGAGCCAAGCGAAGTCAACCAAAGGAAGATGCGTCGGAATCCTATCAGGTGCCAAGGTATTTCCAAGTACCAGAAGAGACGGATGCAACAAAGTCTAGAGGGGAAGAACTTGAGCAAATCGCATTATTCAAAAAATCCTTGGAGAGGAAATTCCACTTTGGAACAGGACTGCACCCGAAATCAGGTTCAGATTTATCGAATTTCTTAAATTTAATGTCGATTGTTTTGCAGGGTCACATGCGGATATGAGAGGTATCTTGCGGGAAGTAGCCGTACACAAGCTAAGCTTGAATCCAAGCATTCCTCTAATAAGACAGAAAAATGTCCTATTTTCGAGGCCAGAAGTAAATTAGTCAAAGAAGAGGTAACTCGCCTGCTTGATATCGGTTCGATCTGAGAGGTAAAGTATCCCAACTGGCTAGCTAATGTAGTAGTAGTTACAAAGAAGAATAATAAATTTTGCACGTGCGTAGACTATAAGGACTTAATTAAGGCGTGCCCAAAAGATTCGTTCCCATTGCCAAACATTAATCAAATGTTTGATGCAATGGCCGAGCACAATTTAATGATTTTCCTCGATGCTTACTCTGGGTATAACCAAATCAAAATGGACTTGGAGGATCAAAAAAGAAAACTTCGTTCATCACGATTTTCGCCACATATTTTTACAACATGATGTTGTTCGGGTTAAAGAACGCCAGAGCCACTTATGAACGGCTCGTAAACAAGAAGTTATAAAAACAAATAGGGAAAATCATGGAAGTTTACATAGATGATATGCTTGTTAAGTCCTTGAACACAGGTGATCATCTCAAGCACTTGCAAGAAACTTTTGACAACTTAAGAAAGCACAACATGAAGCTTAACCTCGAGAAATGTGCGTTTGGGGTCAGCTCCAATAAGTTCCTGGGATTCCTGGTTTCACAAAAAGGGATCGAGGTTAACCCCGATAAAATCAAGGCCATCGAAGACATCCCGGACCAGCTATCAAGCGTAAGAGATGTTCAAAGGCTAACGGGAGATTGGCCGCTTTGAGCAGATTCATTTTCCGATCTTCGAAGAAATGACATCATTTCTTCTCACTGCTCAAAATGAAGAAAAGCTTTGAATGGACCCCAAAATGTCAACAGGCTTTGAGGGATTTAAAAAGGTATTTCCGTTGCTATCGAACCGAAAGAAGGCAAAAAACTATTGACCTACTTAGCAGTCTCGGAGGTAGTGGTAAGTGCTATTTTAGTCCGTAAGGACGAAGATACACAATCTCCTATCTATTACGTTAGTAAAATTTTAACGGGAGCAGAAACTCTCTACCCACATCCAGAAAAATTGTCCTTAGCCCACGTAGTCGCCGCTCGAAAACTAAGGCCTTATTTCCAATGTCATCCAATAGATATGGTGACCACCTTTCCCCTGCAGAATAACCTAAATGTGCCGTCAATGACTGAATTTGACATAGAATATAAACATAGGACTGCGATTAAGTCACAATTTTTGGCCTACTTTATGGCTGATTTCAGTTTGGGACTGTTACCTTTGGCAACCAAAGAAGCAATGATGGTGTCAGAATCAATATCAAGAGTTTGGACCCTATTCACAGATGGAGCTTCCAATATGAAGGGGTCCGGGCTCGGCATGGTACTAACCACGCCTTCAGGAGAAACCCTAAGGCAGGCCATAACAAGGTCCTCCTGACTAACAATGAGGCGGAGTATGAAGCTTTGATTGTAGGGCTCGAATTGGCCCGGTGACTGGACTCCGAGGTAATGGAAATCAAATGTGACTCCCAGTTGGTGGTAAATCAGGTCTACGGAATCTTCGAAGCCAAGGAGGAATGCATGCAACAATACGTAATGCAGATTCAGGCTCTACTCGCTCGGTTCTGGGAGTGGTCAATCACGCATATTCTGAGGGAAGAAAATGCAGAAGCAGATGCATTAGCTAACCTTGGATCATATACACAAATGAAAGGATCGGACTCTGGCACGGTCGTACAACTTATGCACTCGGTACTGGACGCAGATAGCTATTGCGAGGTAAACGCGACTAATTTGGTCTGGGACTGGAGAAACAAAATTATTGACTATCTCCAACACGGGAAATGGCCTAAGGATCCTAAGGCATCTCAGGCACTACGAACTAAGGCAGCACAATATAGTTTCAAAGGAGGTATATTTTATAGGAAATATTTTCAAGGCCCGTTGGCCCGATGTTTGGGAGCCTCTAAAGCTAACTAGGTTATACGAGAAGTCTACGAAGGGATCTGCGGGAATCACTCGGGCGCAGATTCCTTAGTACTAAAATTAATAAAGGCATGATAATAAAGTCCTAGGATGGAACAAGACGCCAAAGCATATGTCCAAAAATACGATAAATGTCAATGCTATGCACCGTTTGTACATTAACTGGTAGAGCCACTGCACTCAGTTCTGTCACCATGGTCGTTCATGAAGTGAAGAATGGATATCGTCGGACCACTACCCACGGCCCCCGGTAAGGTAAGATTTCTTTTGATTTTACTAAGTGGGCTGAAGCAGGTCCTTATCAGAATATCGACAAATGTGAACGGGTAGATTTCTTGTGGGAGAACATAATTTGCAGATATCAAAAGAAATAGCCTACGACAATGGGCCACAATTTATAGGTGCAAAAATCACAAAATTCCTTGAGGATTTGAAAATCAAGAGGATCATATCATCACCTTATCATACGAGCGCAAACGGCCAAGAAGGATCAACAAACAAAGTGATCATACAAAACCTCAAAAAGAGATTAGAAGAAGCTAAAGGAAAATGGCCTGAAGAGCTTCCAGGTGTACTATGGGCGAACCGAACAACATCCAAATCAAGCACGGGGAGAGACTCCTTTTTATCTTCTATACGAGGCAGAAGCCTTGATCCCGGTGGAAGTAGATGAACCTACCATGAGGTATTTCCGGTCAAACGAAAAAAGCAAACAATGAAGCAATGTTAGTCAATTTGGAGCTGCTCAATGAACACAGGGACTTGGAAGGATGGAAGCTCAAAAGCAGCGAATAGAGAGATATTATAATCGAAGAGCCAACCTTCATTATTTCAAAGTAGGAGACTTGGTTTTAAGGAAAGTAACTCAGAACACCCGGGAACTCAATGAGGGAAAGCTAGGCCCAACATGGGAAGGCCCCTATCGGATTTCAGCTGTCACGGGAAAGGGTCATACGAGTTAGAGAATCAAGATGGAGAAAAGTTGCCAAGCAATTGGAACGTGGCACACCTCAAGAGATACTATTGCTGATGAACATCACCTTACTAAAAGTATATGCTGCACTATTTTTCCCTTCGTTTGGTTTTTGTCCTAATTGGGTTTTTCTGGCAAGGCTTTTAACGAGGCAGCAACAGAAAGCATACTATGAAGGAAGTTTCAACAGCAGCAATAAGACCTTTTAATTACAAGGCACACAAACGAAGAACCACTAAGGAGTGGTTAGATAGTGTTTTGCTCGATAGCAAGGTTCCAATTGGGAAGTTGAGTTTGTTGTCGAATAAAGATTACCCGACCGTTCACAAATGTACCACTGGGGGATTGTTAGATAATCTTTGGCTCGACAACATAAATTCCAAAGGGGAAGTGAAGTTTGTCACCGAACTGAAGACTATCAATCAATTCACTAGTGGAATCCTCGAAGGTGTAAAAATCCAATGTTCTAATTCGCATTCTTCACATTCGGACACTGGGCATTCGCAATTCCTTTTTAGCACAATGAATGCTTATGTACTTTTGAAATGGAAGGAATAAAGTAAAGTCTTTTTTTCTATATTGTTTCTTGTCTGAACAATGAATTGACTTTATCATTTGAAAGTTAAACAAGTAATTCAAATTCTAGCGTCGTAATGAACATGAGATGTCCTCTTCAAGAGCATCGTAAACATAAGAGGGCCATCTCTTATGAAAACCCTCATGTTAAAGGGTTGATTTCGGAAGAACTCATGCCCGGAATCCAAATATTTTTGGGTAAAAATACACCCGAAGCCTTGCATGATTAGATGCAAACAGTTAAACTTGCACAAACACTTAAATGAAAAAAGACGCAAAGAGCAAACTTGCGCAAATATTTAAACGAATGTATGCAGAAAGAGAAGCTTATACAATACTTGAACGAAAAAGTATTTTCATTTACAATAAATGTTCCAAACAACACAAGTACAAAAGTTTGAAAAGAAAATCAAAGACTAAGCTGCTGCATCTCCAGAACCCGGAGGAAAAAGAGCATTCGCGCCCCCATGCGAAGTGGGTAGATCCGTCGCCAGTTCGATGTCTTGGCCTTCAGCATATTTTCCTTCTGATTTCTCTTCAGTTCCCGAAAACTCATAACTGGAACCAGAAGAATCGGTAGCATCATGCCTAGCTGGAAGACCCCTTTTAGCAGCCAAATCCAGCTCACAGGCTTTAGCGATTTTGGCATCAAAGTCAATGACGCCCACTTTAGCCTCTTCCAAGGTTTTTCTCCTCATGATGTACATAGCATATGTTTTTTCAACCACGAGAAAAGCCGCTCGGTGCTTGAGTTCTTCTTTAAGTTGATCAACTTCGGTAGAAAGGCTTTCTCACGCGGATCTAACGGACTGGAGGCTGACATCGAGATCACGGACAGTAGAGCTGAAAAGTCTATTATGCCAATAGTCTTTTTATGCTTCTCTTCCCATTGGCCATACTTCACCCCTGCGGTAGCAAGCTCTTATTTTTGGAGTTCAAAGCCGCCTCCAAATTATTCAATCTTTCAGTGGAGGCAGCCTCACGATCGAATGCAGCAAGAACGACATTATGAATTTCAACATATTTTGCCCCAACCTCTTCAAATTGAGCCCTCAACGGGGCGAATTCTTGACTAAGGGTCTCTATTTCTTGCTCGCTTCGGAGCCTCCAACAAAGCAGCCTC
Source organism: Nicotiana attenuata (assembly GCF_001879085.1). Classification (NCBI taxonomy): domain Eukaryota; kingdom Viridiplantae; phylum Streptophyta; class Magnoliopsida; order Solanales; family Solanaceae; genus Nicotiana; species Nicotiana attenuata. The sequence continues at coordinate 53,646,425 of NC_031990.1, read as the reverse complement.
AACAACTCTAGCTTCTATCTTTGAGAGGCGAGCGGTTGTTTGATCCTGCTCGGCCAAAAGTTGATCCCGCTCAGAGGTAAGTTCCTCCTTATCTCGAATCAACCTTTGGAGGCCCTCAGAAGCAAGAAAGTTGGCCTACTAAACAAAAAATGCAAATTCAAAATCCTACTATTTCAAAGATAGAAGAGATAATGAAGGAAACAAAAAATATATCACTGTTGCGTTGTGCATAGCATTGTTTAACAGACACTCTTCCGAGAGAGCTTGTATCTTTTACCTATATTTTTCTGAAACCAAAGGCTTCAAATAGTTTGCAAGTTCCACCGGCCGGTACAGCAGGTGGCATCCGGTAGAGACCGAGAAAGTAATGCTCCTCCTCCTTTGTGGATCTTCTGAGTGGGCAGCATAATTGTACCCAAAGTTTCCATCAACTGGGGACTGGAGGAGAGGGGCATACTCTTCTCGGGCAGTTGCGGCTGGTGGAAATGATGTAGCACCTGCTGGTGGCGAAGGAAGAATTGGTGAAGAAGGAGATGAAGCTGATGGCGTTGAAGGATGAGAACTGGCTGCAACAAGCATAGTGATGGTTGCTGGTTTCTCATCAACCGAAGATGGAACGGACCCGGTACTCAGCCTCACGGTACTAGGCACGGCGACTGGGATCCGAAAGCGGGAGTTAGCATTTTCCACCATCTCATACTACCCCCCAGAGTGCCGAGGCATCGTCCTTGGTTGGTGTAACTAACTCAACAAATTGAGAAGTCTGTTGAGTTGAGGAAGGTCGTCGTCTTCTATGTAGAGAAGCCCTCTCCTCGCTGGCTTCCCCATCATCGTCAATCATTACGATGTCTATGGCCGGCTCGGGTGGGGGAGTCACCACCACAACTTCCGGAGACGACTCGGAAGCGGCACTCTTCACCTTTTATTTTTTCGCTAGGCCGCAGAGGAACGTTTTCTTTTTGGTTATTTGTTCTCGGGCCAGGGACTTTGAGAAGAAGCACTCACACCAGAAGCAGGCTCGAGACACCTGTCTGAGTAAAAGCCTCCTGCAACAGCCTCCCCGTATCAGCGGGATTAGCCAAAACTTTCTCCTCGGGGATGACAACTGAGCCGTAAGGTAGACTTGAATCCAACAGCAGAGAAAGGTTAAACAACTTCCTTATAAAAAAGAGTAAAAACAAGATGAGACTTACCATGTTTTTTGGCCTTCCACCTATATTTAAGGGCCAGTTCTTTCCACGTACGGGTCTCGGTTGTAGTAACGTTCAAAATTTTCTGGACTCACTGGTCCAAGCCTTAAACCCTAGGTGGAACCACCGAGTCGCTGAAATAAGCGAAAGAAGAAGGGCTAATAACAATATTGAATGATCTTTAACGGAGAAAAGACAAATGGTGAACTTACGAGTGCGGTTCCATAATTTCGCAAAGGATGAATCCGTAGTTGGAATGATGGCACTGGTGGTGACTGAAATGAACCATTCCATCCACCCACGGTTGTTGTCATCATCCATGCTAGATAGCAGAGCATGGTTGTTAGTTTATATGAATCCACCAAACTATAGTGTACCTGGTCCTCTATGAGTTTCCACTGAAGATACTAATTAAAACAGTAAGTAAATGAGACACGGGATTTTTACATGGAAAAATCCCAACTCAACGGGACAAAAACCATGACTTACACCTGTAGGCTTTCAACTTCACTAACTTGTAGACACATTATTACAAGCTACTTTGTAATGACTCTATTACAAAGACTTCAACTCAACTAACTTGTGATACACTTACCACAAGCCACTTTGTCACTCACTAGTTACAAAGACTTCAACTCAACTAACTTGTGATACACTTACCACAAGCCACTTTGTCACTCACTAGTTACAAAGACTTTAACTTATGGCTAACTCTAGTCACAACACAAACTCAGAAAGTTTATGTTTTACGAAGGGGTTCCTAAGCAACGCTTCTAGCTAAGCAATTTAGGAATTACAATAAGAACAATCACAAAGTTATAACTCAACTAAGGATAACAAAATACTAGATTTAGGAACTGGTCCGTAGTAGCGTTTAACTTTGTTCTTCAAGCTCTTGAGAATTGAGTTCACTGTTTGCAGAAGGCTTGAATGCTTGAAGTGAATTCTCAAGTGTTCAAGTGATGTTTTGTTATAATGCTCTTGTTAATACACCCTTGATGACATCACTTGAATGATGTAAGCACTTGGTAGGTCAAAGGTAAGTGACTGCAAAACTGTTGCACTGTGTGCAGTGTTTCTGTGGTAGTCACTTTCCAACTGTGCACAGTTGACTTTCGTACTGCTGTCAGGGAAACACAAGAGATCAGGTCCTTGACTTGTTTCTCTATTTTCTATACTTGCAGTAGTTCGCATTAGCTGGAGTCCAGGCTGGAATCCGTTCATTTGTAATGTGTACCAAGTATGACAGGTTCCCTATCTGGTTCTTGACAGTAATTTTGTTAGATCATCAAAACATAAGGCAAAGACATTGAAAACCCATCAATTTTCCCCTGTTTGATGATGACAAACTTAGACATTGATAACATGTATTTAGAGCAAAGATAACCAGATGCAGTAATAGGAACTTCACAAGTTCCCCCTGACTTTATGCTTAGTTCCCCCTGACTTTATGCTTCCCCTTCAATTCAATTATACTTCCCCCTTTTGGCATCATTAAAAGGACACCAGCAGGCAAACAGCATAAAGAAGTCTAGCCTAGCTAACCCATGCCACATATGTGCACACAGCATGATAGAGAAGAGAAATGGAGAATGCACAATGAGATAATAAAAGAGGATAGATTTTATATATAAAATATATGCCTTTGCTTAAAAACCAAAGGCAGAGTTGGACTGTTGAAAACGGGAGCAGTACTGATACATCCCAACCACATCAAAACAAAAGAAACAAAAAAACATCTATCAAGTCATAAAAACCAAATGAGACAATCCAGAAATTGGTCACTGAAGAGGGCACTTAGGGGGCACTAGGAGTAGAGGGCTTGGAAGCTGCAGCAAGACTTTGGAGAACTAGGTCTATTCGGGCGGCATTGGCTGACTTTTGCTCATTGAGCAGTTCTGCTTTCAGGTTTTCTACTTGTGCCCTGAGATCAGCATTTTCTTTTGTCAAATGAGCCACTTCCTCATTTGAATCTGGAGCCCCTTGGGCTTGCTAACCTTCCAAGATAGCATTCCTAGCCATCAACCTTCAAATCTCCTCAGTTGCACTATTTTGAGCATTAATGAGTTGTGAGATTGTTGATGTACTGCCTAACCCCCCCCCCCCCCCAATTCTTCTCGATGCACTCACATTCTTCCAATGTTGTTTATGAGAAGGTCTGCTTCTTGGTGCCTACCTTGCCTTGCCCCAGTGGAACCTTGAAAAACTTAAACATTTGCATACGCAGAAACCCATATGGAAGACCATGATTACCATTCTTGAGGGTTGCTACTTTTTGCATCTGTTCGATCATGATAGCAGGCAGGTTAACATGGTTAAATCCATCTAGTTGCTCCATTAGAAACGGGTCAGACTTAGAAGTCATGGACCTCCTCTCAGCACGAGGCAATAGAACTTTGTTCACCAACTTGTAGAGCAACTGATAAACAGGGAGTAATGCCTTCTTGTGAATCTGGTCCCCCTTTTGGTTTGCATTATCCTTTACCACAGCATTCCGGAAACTATACTGACATGTATCTTTCACACTAGACATACCACCCGTAGGGACCTTTAGAATATCCCCAAGCAGACTCACGTCAAACACAATGTCCACCTTATTCACCAAGGCACAAATATGGTCGGTATCAACGGGAAAGAGGCTGGCATAAAAGCTTTGAACCTCATCCTCATACACTTTGGGTGCATCCATTTGGAACAGATGCCCCCATCGTTGAAACTCAACCATTGCAAGAACTTGACGCATACCAGCCATATCAGAAATTGCTGGGTCAAAAGTACGACCCAGCAGAACCTTTTGGTGCCTTAAGCGTTCTGAAGCAGAACTAGTTTCACTCCGCAGCTTTTTCACAAAACCAGGTTCCTTAACGGTTTCAGACTTTCGTTTGCCAGACTTCACACCACTTGATTTTCCTTTTCCCTTAGACTTGACTAACACATCCTCATCAGAAACGGAGAGCTCACTCACAACATCCTTCAACTTGGAACTGGGGTTGTAACATTCTCTGTGGAAGCAGATTCCTTCTTCTTTTGGGACCTTCTCACTAGGGAACTAGGTTCCTCAGTTGTTTCCTCCTCAACCTCCACCACTGGAACAACCTTATCACACACAATAACATTGTCTTTCACCAATCTCATCCTTTTCATTTTACTATTTTTTCTGCTCTTTTGAAGAGCAGAGTCATAGGCTACCTTTGCTTGCAACCTAGTAGTAGGCACTTAGTAGAAGACTCAGGAGTGGACACTACCCTTCGCTTGACTATGAAAGTATCAAGAGCAATGTTATCTAGATCCTCCTCATCACTAGACCTCATCTCAAGGACTTGAATGTCCAAGGGCGCAACAGCAAATGCAGGAACAGAACTAGCCTGGGAGTGAGAACCCTGACCTGTCTCCTCCGGAGAGGGGTCAGGTTCCTAACGAGAGGGACCAGTAGTTTCTGCTAGTGCAGAGCCCTCAAAAGCCACCATGGCTCCTTCTTCCCCCATACCATGTATCTCGTTCATCTGAGAAATTATCTCATATAAAACGCCATCAGCAGATACCATAAATATGGTCGTGACATTTTCTTCCTCAATAAGCTCCATGGCCACCACGGAATCTGAAGCAATAATGGCGGAAACCTCTGCGACCTCAGGACTTTTACCCTGTTCTCCACTTTTTCTTTGATCAATGGGAAACTCAGACGATAAAGAAGAAGGATAAACAATTTTAGGGGTTTCTAGGATAGTCAACTTAGAACTGGAGGGAGATGGGGAATTTGGTTTAGGAGTGATTTCAGAGATAAGAACAGGAGTGGTTACAGAAGACTCATTGGGGACGGAGGACTCCATGGGTTTTTCAGTATTAGAGACGACTGAGGCAGGGATTTCGGAGTTTGTGTCAGCCATTGAAGAGATAGAGAGAAAGTTATTTGGAGAAGTTCTAATGGAGGACTATGGTTGGTGAAGAAAGGAGAAGGGTTTTTAATGAAAGTGGATAATTATGAAGAGAGAGATAGGAACCAGTTCTGAAACGGCGGTTGTGCTTGGATAAATGCAACATTTTAGAGGGAGATGGAACGATTTGAAGTGAAGGGACATGACAGCAGGGTCTGAAAAGGTGGATGACATGGCAGTTGATATTTGTACCTTTTCAAGACGTGTATTAAAGAATGCACAGAACTACTAACCTTTGGTACAAGAACCAGGTTCTTGACCTGTTATTGAAAATTTCAATCCTCTTTTATCATCCATGCAATGCATCTACAGCTTCTATACTTATCATGCGTGTTTACCTGCAACGGTATTGAAGTGAGTTAGACTTGGCCAGAAAACACTTTAGCTAGTTTTACCCGAAGGTGATTTTCATAGCCAATTGATGCGGAATCAGGTTCTCAATTGGGCTTCAATAGCCCTAGCTTCACCCTGTTTCTTTTAAAATGTTCCCTACTCAATGCTTTGGTGAAAATATCTGCAATTTGGTCTTCTGTGCTGCAGAACTTCATACAGATCAGCCCTTTCTCCACATTATCCCTCAGAAAATGATGTCTCACATCGATGTGCTTGGTTCTTTTGTATTGAATTGGATTCTTAGCCATGTTGATTGCACTGGTGTTATCACATAGAAGAGGCACACACTCAGTAAACACCCCAAAATGCTCCAGTTGCTGCTTAATCCATAGGAGTTGAGCACAGCAGGATGCTGCAGCTACATATTCTACTTCAGCTATTGAAAGAGCCACTGAGTTTTTCTTCCTTGTGCCCCAAGAGATGAGACATGACCCTAGAAAGTGATCCATTCCAGAAGTGCTTTTCCTGTCCACAAGATAACCTGCATAGTCAGCATCAGCATACCCAATGAGATTACAACTGTCACCTGAGGGGTAATATAGGACCAGGTCCTGTGTCCCCTTAAGGTACCTCAAAAATTTTTTGGCAGCCTTCAAATGAGATTCCTTGGGATTTGATTGAAATCTTGCACATAGCCCCACACTGAAGACAATATCGAGTCTGCTGGTAGTAAGATAGAGAAGGGACCCAATAATGCCTCTATACATAGTTTGATTCACAGGAGATCCAGTTTCATCCATGTCCAGTCGAGTAGCCGTTGCAATGGGAGTATCTATTACTTTTGATGCTTCCATATCAAACCTCTTCAAGAGATCCTTGATGTATTTCTGCTGACAGGTGAATGTACCCTTTGTGGACTGCTTCACTTGAAGACCCAAGAAGAAATTCAACTCCCCCATCATGCTCATTTCAAACTCACTTCCCATGAGCTTTGCAAATTCTTCACACAGAGAGTCAACTATTGCCCCAAAAAAAATATCATCAACATAGACCTGAACAATGAGCAGGTTCTTTCCCCGTTTCTTTAGGAACAAAGTGTTGTCAATTTTCCCTCGTGTGAAATCATTTTCCAAGAGGAACTTTGACAGCCTTTCATACCAAGCTCTAGGAGCCTGCTTCAACTCATACAATGTTTTGTCCAGTTTAAACATATATTCAGGGTGTTCATGACATTCAAACCCTGGAGGTTGCTTCACATAAACTTCTTCCTTAAGAAGTCCATTCAGAAATGCACTTTTGACATCCATTTGGAACAAGGTAAATTCCATATGAGATGCAAAAGTGATTAGGATTCTAATAGCTTCCATGCGAGCGACCGGAGCAAACGTTTTATCATAATCAATCCCTTCATCCTGATTGTAGCCTTGAACCACTAGCCTGGCCTAGTTCCTTGTAGTGTTTCCATGTTCATCAAGCTTGTTCCTGAATACCCACATGGTTCCTATAATGGTTCGATCTGAGGGTCTAGGTACCAGGTGCCAGACATTGTTCCTTTCAAACTGATGCAGCTCATCGTGCATGGCTGTAATCCAATCTGCATCTTTCAGGGCTTCCTTGATATTTTTGGGTTCTATTTGGGAGAGAAAGGCTGAGTAGGCAAGTGAATTTCTGGCTTTTGACCTGGTTTGTACTCTAGAGTCTAGATGAGTGATTATGTTGTCAAGAGGATGAGAGCTTTTGTGTTTCCAATTAGACATTTGAGGTTCATTTGTAGAGGAGGTGGGTATATCTAACTGGTTCTCCTGTGTTCTTCTCTCAGGTACTAGTGGAGTACCCTGTACTGCATCAACTACTCTTTCTTCAGTTTCAGTGGTTGTAATTGAGGTATCCGGTTCCATTGAAGAAGAGGCAGCATTGTCTCCACTTGGCTCTTTCACTTGGCTCATCATATTTGCCTTTCCATTTGTCATGTCAATAACTTCACCAGGAACCAATAAGGGCTCTCCATCTTGATCATCTTTAGCACTTTTCTCACAGGAAGGATAGGACTCATCAAAGATAATATCAACCGTTTATTTGAGTTTCTATTTTAAAAAAAAAATTATATTTCTTGGTGTTTGATTGAAAATTAGTTTTGAAAAAAAAAAATTATTTTTCTTCACAATAAGTTTTCCCAAAAAAAGTTGAAGCAAGAGCAACTTTAGAGCAACTAATTAAACAAAATTGAACCACACGGAATATGCTATTTTATAATTAACTTAGCTTAGGTTTTGGAATTGGTAACAAACTATTTCAATTTACCTTTGGTTCCGACAGTTAAAACTTAAAACACCAAAGAAAACTAAAATCTAACTTATATTTTTTCTATGAACTTTCTTGTACACATGGCTTGTAACGGCTACTTATGAAACATTACTTCCCAAACGTTTATTTAATCCAAGTATATGGAGCATTTATTTTTTTCGAAAATTCCCTAGCTAACACTTTTTGGAGAGAATGTTCCTCTTTAGTATTAAACAAATAAAACTTTAATTTTAAATATTTTCATTGTTAGAGGATTTTGTTTCTTTGAAATATCTATCCTCATATCTTATTTTGCTTTCTCACTCGGTATCCGATATCAGCATTAAAGTCCAATTAAATCTGAATTCGCGCTGGGAAAAAAAATAAAGAAAACAAAACGCTCCCTCATAGAGGCAACTTCATACCAATATCTCATTTGTCATATCCAGGGCAAAGCCATATAATTACAAGGATGGTCAATTTGACCACCTTTTATCCAAAGGTAAAATATTATATTTTAGATATATATAACATATGTTGTTAATTTTATTTTTTTTTATAATTTTAAAATTTGAACATTCTTGAGAAAATTTCTAGTTTCGCACTCTCATATCTTGGTTGATCAAAGTACTACTACAAAATAGTCTTCCCACTCATCAAACACCTTCTCCCCGTAGGGCCACAATAAAATCAAAAAGTATCAAGCGGATCTGTAAATTTCTTTTTTAAATAAATATCCAAATTTTTGCTTTCTTTTAAAGAAAACAATAAGTAAAAAGAAATTTCCAATATTCACAATCACAGCTCACTTTGCCAGTATCTATACTGTTTGCTTTTGCCGTCAGCTGAAGAATCTCCTCTCCACCACCCTACCACCCACTGACCACCTCCTAATATTCTTCGCCCTAAGAAAGAACATTGCCAATTCCCATTTCCCAATAAAGTTTTCGCATTTCTACATATGAGATCATACTCTAATCTTTAACAGTCTCACACACACACACACTGTGAGACACATACTGTTTTTCTGTATCTGTAAGACTTTGCTCTCGAAATGCACGACTCCACGCGACTTAAATCTCAACCCCACAATCGCCGTCGTGAACCGCCGCCGTCGCATCATCATCGTCGTGCTTGGTGTTGCTCCTTCACTGTCCCACCACACAGCCCGGAAAACCCAGTTCAAGCTCCAGCTGCGGCCGGTTTGCCCAAAAAGAACCAATCTTTACTAAAACCAGAAATACCAACAAAATCTTCATCCAATTCCACCTTATCATCTTTCGCTAATTCACCTCAAAACACCTCCAGACCCGGCATCGTGACCCGAATTGACCCGCGTCGGATCCTCTCACCGGGTCGGGTATCTCCAATTGATTCCATTGACGAAACCCTAAACCCGATTAACCCGGTTAATTTCTCCGAGATTCCTAAATCCCCGGCTCCGGTTGATTGTGAGCAGCAAGTTAGTGGTGGTGGGCCCGGGGTAAGGGATGATTGTAATTTGGGGATCTTTGATGTAAGGTTGAATTTAAAAGGAAAGAATGGGAGTGGATTAGTATTAGAGCTTAATTCTGAAGTTCTTAGTACTAATAGTTGTGTTTTTGCTGACTTGATTGCGAAAAACTCGAGGGGGTTGTGTAGGATAGAGGTGCCTGAGGTGGAGAATTTGGGGGTGTTTCGCGATACGATTGAGCTAATGTTTGAGGATGATATTCCCCGGAAACTTATCAGGATCGGTGCTTATCGCACCATTGATGTGCTTGAGGTAATCTTCTCAAGATCCAGGATTTTTGAGTTCCCTAACTTTTTTTTTGAAAAGCGTTAATAAAGTGATTATTAGACCAGGATAAAAAATCTATCATATTTATTGAGTTTTGTTTGTCAAAATGTGAAATAGATTATGAATAATTTGATGGTCAAATTTAGCAGGTCAACATAGAGTAGTTAATTTTGGGAGAGAGGGTGTAATGATAGTGATTCCTGAATGAATTATTTGTTCATCAGAGAATATTGAGTTTCTCCAATGTTTTTGACGATGGGAAGAATATGTAGAGAACTCGTGATGAAATTGGCATCTTTTTGATAAAGTTTTTAAATTGTTGATAAAGGAAGTTGGCATCTTACATTTCTTGTTTGAAGACTAATTAGGCACACTCCGTAGACTAATTAGGCACACTCAGTAGACTAATTAGGAATTGCATTGGTGATTCTTATGGATTTACTCGTTCACCTAAGTTTATGGAAGATCCCACGTGTCTTTTAAAATAGAGAAGAATATATAGAGAACCTGCGGTGGAGTTGGCATCTTATATTTCATGCTCGAAGATTAATTAGGTAAGCTGCTAAGTTTGGAGCAAGCAGATTGACTAATTAGAAATTGCATGGTTGGTTCAGTTTGCAGAGCTGGTCCTTTTGAACTTCTTTCCTGTGTGCGTGGTATATTACATTTGGTAAAGAAACTTTAGTATTTTCCAAATTCCACTGGCTAGCTAGAACATTGAATAGATGCACGATAAACAATGCATTCAAAAGGAAACTAGAGAGCTACCACTTTCTGAAGCCTAGATCTAGCGGAAACTAATCCTTGGCTAAGTTTTACCCGGAATATTTTTGGTACAAGGCTAATTCAGTGTTCTTAATAAGAGTTGGACTATTTCCTTAATTCAAGTGTATTCCTGTGAGCATTCTCCTATAGGTAAAATTCTATTATAAACTTCTTCTTATTCTTGAAAAAATAGTTATTGCCCCAATGAAAAGTTACATAAGCTCTTAAGGTGGTGCAACCTCAGTTACACGGTGTAATATAATCCTGCTGCCTAACATGTCTGCGTTGCTGCATTCTTGCTCCATTCCGTTAAATTCGTCCTGATATTTCCACACCATTCAAAATCTCACAAAGATCTTTAGTTCCATAGCTTTCAGGATGTGCAGAATAAGGTGCCTGAAATGGCCAGAGCTTTACAGAATAGTGGTGCAAGTCTGTTGTCCATATTTATTGCCTTCTTACTTGTCATTTACGAAGATCATTGTTGGTTTTCAAATCTTGCATAATTGCTAGCTGAAGATAGAGCTGCTAGTCAATTCTTCTTCTTTATCTTCAAAAATCATTAATTTATGTCGTGTTAAATGCAGCCTCATTTGCATATGTGTACTGTTCATTCGACAAACATTTACCAAGAAATGGAGTATGATAAATGGATAACAAAAAGGGCAAAGGGTAAACAGCAACTCCTACCCCCCCCCCCCCCCCCAAAGTAAAAGACAAAGGAATTAAGAAATGTACAAAGGAGGATTACTTTTTAAAAACGTACTAACAAAGTAAGATATTCAGAAAGGATTAACAGGTATGGAATAGAAACTAAGATAGCTTTATTTCCTGTTACTTGTCTTTAAAAAACTTTATTCTCTGTTTAGCATGCATAATTTGGTAATATTTTTCGTCTAGGATATAAAAATAGAGAAAAGGATTGGAAGTGGGTGGATCTTTGTTTTTCTAAATGTGGAAGCAAAAGCTTATACAACTTTTTATTTAATGTGGAGAAAAATCTTGTAAGAATTTTCTATAATTTCAAAGAATTAGTTATAATGTATGTCTGCAAACTAATGCCATTTAGCTTTGCCTTGTGGCAGTAAAACATATAAACACTTTTAGTAGGTATGTCTTCCCAAAATGCATGTGCATCCTTTGTTTCTTTAGTCTTCTAAATGCCTATCAAATCAGTCCTCTGGTCAAGTTTTGCATTCTGCTAATTTCGGTGCTGAATCACTTAAGTATTAAAAACTACTGCTGATTGCTACTTCTGTCGCTAACTGAATTCAGTGTGAAAGAGGGACCTCTTCTAATGGGTGTCTTTGTTTTGTTATTTGTTCTTTCTCTATATGGAGCTTTAGGTCTCCGTGCCCCTTGTTCCATCATTTATTTTACATGGTGATTGGGTAGCCAGTTTAAGCTTTTTGTTCATCTGCATTTTCCTTCATCATCTTTTAAGAGGTATAGCATTGTTGAACATATAATGAAGCTCATCTTTTACTGAATAGAGAAATTCGACCGTACATCTTTCATAGAAGGAAAAGTATTCATTGTCTAGCTAACTGTCACTATTAGTTTTCACACAATAGAACCCACCCCTGGTTGTTTGTCCAGTACTAGACTTCCTCTCCTCCTATCCTCAACTTTGTCTTTGTTGTTTAATGCTATCCCTCGTTAATTTTAGGTATCAGCTGGTATCAAATTCAACCGGGGTGTTTTATCATGTTTGAAGTACCTTGAAGCTGTTCCTTGGACTGAGGAAGAAGAAGAGAAATTGAGGAGCTTGTTTAATAAAATGAAGTTTGATCATGAAACAGCTAGAGACATTTCGGCCAGACTCTACACACTAGATATGGCAGATTCCCAGCATACTTTGTCTAAGCAGCTTGTTTGGTCTGTAACCACCTGTGTTGATGCCAATTCCAGAAACGAGCTAAAATCCTTAGTCAGGGGTCTTCTGTGCAAAAGCTCAGTCTACGAAAAGGACTGCCCTGATCTGAACAAGGCGGATATATTTGCAATTTGCCAGTCTTGTATAAGTTCACTTGTTTGTTTGCTTGAGGAGGCCACTAGTACCAGTCCATCTAATAAATTTGCAAAGAAAGGGGAGAAACCCTTGATTGAGCGCATATCGAAGCAGGTTGACAACATCATTTGGCTGCTCGAAATTTTGCTTGATCACCAGATGGCAGAGGACTTAGTGGTGATATGGACCAATCAAAGCAAGTTGCTTGGAATGCATAAATGTGCATCTCCATTGGTCAGATACGAGCTTAGCCGGGTGACAGCTATGTTATTCATAGCAATGGGCACAGGGAAAATGCATTGTCGCTCTGAAGCAAGGTCGGGGCTTCTTCAGACATGGTTTAGGCCGATGCTTTTAGACTTCGGGTGGTTACAGAGATGTCGAAAGAGCCTAGACATGAAGGCATTGGAGGAAGCCATGGGTCAAGCGCTCCTTACACTTCCTTTGAAGGAACAATATATTCTGTTTATGGATTGGTTCAAGTGTTTCTCTAAGCATGGTACTGAATGCCCTAACCTTAGCAAATCGTTCCAGATATGGTGGCGACGATCGTTCTTGAGAGGGTCTGAAACTCAGGCCACTGAATCTAGGTAGACTGGTGTTTTTTAGTCTTGTTTTCTTTCTAGTGGAGTGCTGTACTTGGGCAATCTGAAACACTTGGGAAGTCAATAATGTAGATTAACACTGTAGATTTACTAATTGTTGTGAGAAGGAATGGAATGCCAATTGATGAGTACATATGTTTTACCATAATATCTAAAAAAATTTAAAGCATAAAGACATATTATACTTAACTTTGCTTATAATGTTATACGTCAGACAATAGTATAAGGTGGATTATATAGAAAGGATAAAGTCTGATGATAACGTCAAACTCCAAATATCCATCTTTTTCAAGTGACATTATTCCTCCAGTATTTAAAGATTGTGAAAGTAAAGAAGGCTGACGCAATTAATCCAAACATTGGAGTACGCCTTTTGTTTTTGTTGAGAAATTTACTTAGATAGCCATTCGTCCGTCCTAAAAAAAGACCGGCAAATGTATATATCCATAATAGTGCATAACATATATGCATCTTGGTTATGACCGTATATATTTTTAGTCAAGCGGTTAAATATGTTAAAGTCCTAGTTTGTTTTGATGGGCAAATATTAAAGCAAGGGAGGAGAGTATATATATTATAGACCCATCAATCAATTGACTACGTCTCAATCCTAAATTAGTTGACTAAGTCACATGTCTATAATTATTTTTCTGCTACAAAAGAAAAAGAAAAAGGAAAATTGTTTCAATGTATTGTATAAAAACAAGGAGGAGAAAGCAAGATCAAGTCAAGAAGAGATGCATGCTCCACTGCCTTTCTATTATTCACACGCTCTTTCATTAGTTTGCACTATCTATAAAAGAAAATCATGGTTTTAAGTGTTAGGATCGAAAAAACTCAGGTGTCATGCGGAAGCTAGTAAAAGCAAACCCTCAACGATATAAATTATACAACAAAGAGAAATATACCAAAAAGAGACACAAACATTTAACGTGGTTCGGTCAACTGACCTACGTCCACGGTGGAGATGAGCAATCCACTATAATAAAAGAGAGTACAAAATATCAAGAGAACAACCTCACGAAGAGGCAAACACAAGTGACACACTAACACTTGTCCCATAAAGTTCTCCCCCTAAACACGACTCTCAACCCCCTATGGCTACATCGTGGATGCTACTGAATGAGAAGGAAGGATCCTCAATTTATAGAACTCCAAACCTTTTCCTACAAGAAAAGGGACTAGCCAAATATGGAAGAATTTATAATTTCGCTTTACAAAAAGGAAACCCAATTAAGGTAATTTTATATTGCCCTTTTCCTTCAAGAGATAGGAAAACCAAATATGATAAGAAAATTATGGCAAACACCTAACATTAAGTTGATTACTACTGTTTAAAAAAACCGCTCTATTCAAATTTATTTTAAAGACTAAATTATACTACAGTATGTATTTAAAGAAAATGTAGCGGAAACTCAATTTTCAGATTATTTTCTCTTATTTTGATCATTTCCGTATACTACTTGATTCTCTGCCAAATTGCATTTTCTGCGGAATATGATGTTTATAATCTTTACGATTGCATATCTTTCTTAATTTCCACGTTTCTACAATATTGATCTAGGTGAGCACGTTTCAACAAATTCAATTTTGTGATTGTGATTCAGTAGCGGAGACACCCCGATAATGATTCACAAAGTAATTCATTTTATATGTATCAATAAACAATATTCTTTTAGAAAATCTGTATATATGCACAATGAGACAATGCATAAAAATAATATAAGGTATTAATTTGGGACATGAAGTAAAGTCTTGAAAGCACAACAATTCCAACCCATATATCAACAACAATAATAACTACCCAGTAAAATCCCACAAAGTGGGGTCTGGGGAGGGTAATGTGTACGCATACCTTACCCCTACCCCGATAGGGCATAGAGGCTGTTTCCGATAGACCCTCGGCTCAGAAAGACGGAAATAAAAAACAAGAAAAGACAATTCATTAGTAACTCCAGCAGAAACCGTAATAGTAACAGAAGCATAACAACCAAAAGATAAATGACATGCAATAACAGTAACCAGTATCTAAGGCCCGAGGCTAAGATAAACAGCAAGGATAGTGTGGACTCAACATAAACTGCAAGCCGTTTAAGATCAACCCTAATCCAACCCCGCCTCACCCCGGGTATGAAGTAAGGAAAGCTCTACTACCCCCTAACCTACAACCCTAATGCTTGACCTCCAGACCTTCCTATCAAGGGCCATGTCCTCGGAAATCTGCAGTCGTACCATGTCCTGCCTGATCACCTCTCCCCAATACTTCTTAGGCCTCCCTCTACCTCTTCTCGTACCCACCACGGCCAACCGCTCACACCTCCTCACCGGAGCATCAAGGCTTCTCCTCCGCACGTGCCCGAACCATCTGAGTCTCGCTTCCCGCATCTTGTCATCCACAGGTGCCACACCTACCTTTTTCCGAATATCTTCATTCCTAATCTTGTCTATCCTAGTGTGCCCGCACATCCACCTCAGCATCCTCATCTCTGCTACCTTCATCCTCTGGATATGGGAGTTCTTAAACGGCCAACACTCTACCCCATACAACATGGCCGGTCTAACCACAGCTCTATAAAACTTACCTTTGAGTATCGGTGGAACTTTCTTGTCACACAAGACTCCAGATGCAAGCCTCCATTTCATCCAGCCCGCTCCTATACGGTGAGTGACGTCCTCGCCAATCTCTCCGTCCCCCTGAATCATCGACCCAAGGTACTTGAAGCTATCTCTCTTGGGGATGACCTATGATCCAAGCCTCACGTTCCTGCCTACTTCCCTCGACTCAGCGCTAAACTTGCACTCCAGGTACTCTGTCTTAGACCTGCTCAATTTGAAACCCTTAGACTCGAGGGTTTGTCTCCAAACTTCCAACCTCTCGTTAACAGCGACCCTCATCTCATCAATTAGAACTATGTCATCAGCAAATAACATACATCATGGCACATCCCCTTGAATATGGTGTGTCAGTGCACCATCACCAAGGCAAATAAGAACGGGCTAAGCGCAGAGCCTTGGTGTAATCCCATAACAACCGGGAAATACTCTGAATCACCTCCCACGGTCCTAACCTTAGTCTTAGCTCCATCATACATGTCCTTGATCGCTCTTATGTAGGCTAACGGCACGCCTTTTGCCTCAAGACATCTCCAGAGTACCTCCTTAGGGACCTTGTCATACGTTTTCTCCGACCCATATATCACTTAAAATAAAATTGTGACAATAGATCGATACTAGTGGCATAAAATCCTGTATATCACTAACGGATAACAATCTGCCTTTTATATTTGGTATGAGAAAATATCATGGTAGAGCCAGTTTTCACACTGGTCAGTGAAAAATAGCCAGCGTTTATCAAGTCAATGAAAAATAGCCACTATTTTGCTGCAACAGGGACCGGTCCAGTATAATATACGGGAGTTCTGGTGTATTTGTGTACGAACTCCAGCATATTATGCTGGACCGGTATACTTTGCTAACTCCTGTAAAATTTGCGGGAGACTGGAGCACCAGTGCTCCAAACTCCAGTATATTATACTGGACAATTATACTTGCTGGAACTCCCGTAAAATTTGCGGGAGTTCCAGCATAATTATGCTTGAACTCCTGTAAAATTTGCGGGAGTTCCAGCATAGTTATCCTGGAACTCCCGTAAAATTTACGGGAGTTCAAGCATACTTATGCTGGAACTCCCGTAAAATTTGCGGGCGTATTTTTTCGGATTTTGAACAGTGTTTTCGCTCAGATTTAAAGTGGCTAAATTTCGATGACTTTTGAAACTTGGCTATTTTTCAACGACCAGTGGTAAATCTGGCTATTTTTGAATTTCTCCCCCAACTATGCGAAGAGCACATATCCGGAACTGGAAATGTTAAATAGAATGGATATTTTTAAGAATTTAAAAAGAATTAAAGATTGAAAATGCATTTTATCTTTATTAGTGGCTGGTTTTTATTTCTCTAGTGACTGGTCTGAAATTATGCAAATTAACTTGAGACGTTACGCTATCTTTTTACTTTCTCTCCATTTAAAAGATTCTCTTGATACATGGTTCCTTACTTTAAATTCAATCTAACATGCAGTAGAGTATCAAATTAAAGTTTCCGTGCATTTGCTCGTGCAAAAAGCTAGAATTCTTCATGTACTACACTTCTCGTAGCTCCTTTTTTTTTTTTTTTGCACGATAATTTGTGCACGATGTTTGAAGGGAGCTTTGGAGCAATGGTAAAGTTTTTTCCATGCGACCTGTAGGTCGCAGGTTCGAGCCGTGGAAGCAGCCACTAATACTTAAGGTGCGGCCCTTCCCCGGAGCCTGCATGAATAGGGGATGCTTTGTGCACCGAAGTGATCTTTTATTTGCACAATAAGTACACTTCGTGTAGCTCTGTCATACACTATCTCCACTTTGGTTCTTTGGAGATAAAGCTTTCATTGTTTGATTTTGAGACTTTTGACTACTTTACTAACTGAATGGTTAGCTTTTAAAGGACTTCCAAATTATTTATCTTTATTCGTTCTAATTACTAGAATCCCTTGTATTCTTTTAAAGGGAGTCCCCCATAAGAAAAAAAAAGATAAAAAAAGAAAAAGAAAAGGAAAAAGTAAAGAGGGAGCTCCGCAGGGACAGGCAAAGAATCTTCACAAAGGGAGATATGACTTGCAACCACAGTGCTTCCCCGAAAATCAAGCACAGAAGAACAGAGGACTAGATTAATCAGTAGATACAAATTCAATAGACATTTTAGCTTTCAACCCCTTGTCTATTGCACACTACACTCATAAATGAAGTTGAAACTCAAAGTTTAACTCCTATATTTAAGCTATCAACTTTCTTAATAAGTAGTTCGAAATAATCAAGGCCATTAACTACAGGCGAACATATGATATTCTTAGGCATCAGAGGCTGAACAAAAAGATGACTATATGAAAAATGGCTGATTACAAGTACTTATCAAGAAAAAAAAAGGTATGCTGATTACAAGTGCTTGGACGTTAGATTCAGCCTTTGGAGTAACAGCTGCCAAGTTCAAATTTCTCATAAAAGCAACAGTCCTCTTGCATTCACCCCACATTTTGGATTCACAGATCCAGCTTCAAGGTGCTGTCATAGCTCAAATAACTTCCTTAGAAAATTACAAAACTCCTTGAGCCGAGGATTTACCAGAAACAGCTTCTCTACCTTTATAGGGTATGGGTAAGGTCTGCGTACACACTACCCTTCCCAGACCCCATTAAACTTTTTTTTTTTTTTTTTTTTGTTGTTGTTGTAGTGAATTACAAAACCCAATCATGAAGGATCCTCATGTGGACACATACCTTCAAAAGAGTGATGAAAAAGGTGGTCTCTAACAAAATCTCCGACCCTTCAAAGCAGGAAATGAATTTGATAAAGACATGGCAGCTCCCACAGATTCCAAGGTTTTTCAACTTTCTCACTCAATGAATCAAGGTTCATCGTTTGCAATGAACAAAGAGGACCTCAGACATTAGAGATTTGAATAGTATGAAGGTAAAGCTGACTATAACTGCTTGGATTGTTAGATTCAGACACTGGGATCAAAGCTGGCTGTTGAGCTCCAATTTTGTACAAATGCAACTGGTTCTGTTGCATCCTCCCCACAACTGGATTCACTGAGGTCCTGCTTCCGGTCGCCGTCAATGCTCAAAGAACTTCTCAAGAAATTAAAAATCTTAATCACCAATAATCCCCACATGAGCAGACACCTTCATTGAAGTGATGAAAACGGTTCGTGTCTCTAACATAAATCTCTCTCCCCTCAAAGCTGGAGATGAATTTGATAAACAAGTGGCAGTCCCCACATATTCTAAGGTTCTTTATGACACTTAGAGGAGTCCCAGGATTAGTGTTCAAAATTCCTAAAACTACCGCCAACTTCTCACTATGTCCACACAAGATCAGCTCCTTGTCCTGTTCTTCAACATCTTGCAGAACAAAATCCATATCATGTGAAACACCTGAATTCTTCATGTCCATGCTCAATTTTCGCAATTTTTCCATAATATGTGGCATTTGAGGATGTAAATCATCTCCTGCTAATAACATGTGCACTTTGTTTTTTATTTCAATCCAACTACATCCAGGATTTTTACTCAAACCCACATATTTCATCCTGTCCCTCACCCTGTCTACTTCTTTCCATCTATTGTTAGAAGCATAAATATTGGACAGTAGGATGTAGTTTCCAGGATTCTTGGGTTCTAGCTCAAAGAGCTTATTAGCAGCAATCTCGCCCAAACTCGTATTACGGTGTAGTCTACAAGAACTTAATAAAGCACCCCAGACACATGAATCAGGTTCAACTGGCATTGTGGACATCATGCTATATGCTTCTTTGAGCTTTCCTGCACGGCCAAGAAGGCTCACCATACAAGCATAGTGCTCAACTCTGGCCTGAAGTCCATGAACTCTAGACATAGAATTAAAGTAATATTGCCCTTGTTCTATAAGGCCTGCTTGGCTGCATGCAGATAAAACACTCGTGAAACTAATGAAGTCAGGTTTCTGCCCACTCCTTTGCATTAGCTCAAAGATCTCAATAGCTTCCTTAGCCTTTCCATGCATTGCATATCCACTGGTCATTGCATTCCAACAAACCAAATTACGTACTGGCATCCTGTCAAAAACGAGACGAGCCACCTGAATCCTTCCACAATTGGCATACATATCTATTAAAGCACTACCAACATAGACATCATCTGGAAAACAATTTCTCAGAGAGAAGCAATGTGTTGCCTTTCCGTGCACTAGTGCTGCGATATTGCCACAAGCTGGAAGCAAACTAGAAATTGTTACAGAGTTTGGCATCACCTTAGCCAACTGCATTTCTCTGAAAATCTCTAGTGCTTCAAGGTCTTTGCCATGTTGCGAGCAAGAACCAATCATCGAAGTCCACGAGACCACATTTAATTCAGTCCCTCTGCGCTTAAACTTTTTGAAAACTTTGAAAGCCTCATCAACAAGACCATTCCGCGAGAGCCCAGCTACCAAAGCATTAAAAGCACCCAAATCCGTTTCCTCTGCTCCTTCAAAGACTCGTGACATCTCCAAAGTACACCTACACTTGCCATACATATCAATTAACGCGCTGATAATACAGATATCACATTCAAGACCCATTTTGATCACATGACAATGAACTTGAACACCCATCTTAAGATCCTCCAAGTCACCTATAGCAGGAAGAACGCTTGAAATACTCGCCCCATCACTCCTAAACCCTTCCGAATACATCCTCAGAAACATACAAACTGCCTCCGGATAACACCCACTCTGATTAAATCCCGCAATAATACCATTCCAGGAAACAAGATTTGGTTCAATACCTAACTTCCCAGCTTGATCAAACACCAACTTAGCATTAACAACATCCCCTCGTCTCGCATAACCGGAAGCTAAAGCACTCCAAGAAACCAAATCCGGTTCAAGCATTTTATCAAACACCTTACGTGCACATTTCAACTGGTTACATTTCACATACATATGAACCAAAGAAGCTTCAACAAACGAATCTAACGCCAACCCAGATGTTAAACCAAACCCATGAACTTGCTTCCCAACTTCTACCGCCGATAATCCAGCACATGCCTTAATAGCACTAGGAAGGATATGTACATCAGGCAAAATACATGCCGATATAAGTCGAGAAAACAAAACAAGTGTGTAACTGAAAAGATTGGATTTTGAAGAAGCGTGAATGAGAGCTTTGAAAGAGAAGATATTGGGATTAGGAAGCGAGTGGAGAACAGATTCTGCATCGGTAAAGCGTTGACAGTTGAGGTAAAGGGAAAGGAGATTGTTGGTGAAATAGGTGTCATTAGAATTGCCAGTTTTGAGGATATGAGCGTGAATTTGTTGTGTTTGGGAGAGAGATTTTGATTTTGTGATGAGACTTAAGATGCTGTTGTGGTTAAGGGTATCAAATGCACGCAGTGTTTGGAATTGCCTTACACTCATGGAATTAGGTGTTCTCCGTACAGAACAGAACAAGCTTCTCCTCGCTGGAGTGCCAATATCAGATTTCTATTATTATTTTCCATTTCTTTTCTTCTTTCTTTTTTCTTCTTCATTCTTTTGTATTTTACTTTCGGAAAGGAGCCAAATATATTCATATACTATCAGAAAAGGTTTAGATGTACCCTTCGTTATACTTTGAGTTTATGTATATCCATATCGTTATACTATTAATTCAAACTAGTATCAGTACCCGCGCGATGCGCGGACACGAACCTGTGATTTGAGCTATTTGATTATGTGCAAATAACTTTAAAATATTAATCTTTCAGTTAAAAGTTATATATTATCATTAAATAAATGTTAATAAAAAAGCATAAGTTTTCTCAAATCTCTTAAAATTACCCATAATTTCTTCTCCATATTGCATTACCCATAAGTTAAAACTATCATATTCTTGTCTGTTACTTCCATTATAATACATTATAAATAAAAATATGTTTTTTTCTTGTAGTAAAATTTTTTATTTACTTTTATTCTTTTATTCTATTGTTCATATTAAAGTTTAAATTTATCATATTCTTTATAACACCTATATTCTTATCTTTATAATTAATTAAGATAGAGGCGCTGTTTTTATCTTTCAATTTATTTATTTTTTAAATTATATTATTAAGATAGGGCAGAAAATATCTTTACAAAATATTCACTGTCTTTTCATTTAGATTCCAAAAAAAAAAAAAATTAAATTAAGTATTAGTATTGATATTATCCTAAAATGCCAAATAGTTTTATAATAGTTTATCACTTGGCTTAACCACAATGCAAATTTTATTTGTTATTATTTAAAATACTTTCTCTTCTCAAAAATCAAATAAGTCTTATCCTTCCAAATATTTCTACATTGAAATTATTTATATATATTTTCTCTTTTTCTTTTAATTTTTTTAATTCTATTTGTCATATTAATGTTTGAATTTATCGTATTCTTTTTATAATACCTGTATTTTTATCTTTATAATTAATTAAGATAGAGGCGTTGTTTTTATCATTCAATGTAATTTTTTATATCTTATTAATTAAGATATGACAGACAATATCTTTACAAAAATATTCACTTTCTTTTCAGATTCAAAAAAATATATATTTTAATTTAAATTAAGTATTAGTATTAATATTATCCTAAATTGCCAAGTGACTTTATAATAGTTTGTCACTTGGCTTAATCACAATACAAATTTTATTCATTTCTATATATATATATTGTATTGGGAAAAATTGAGTTTATATATATTGAAGTGATAAAAAGATGACATGTCATGACACGTAGACTGGTCAAAGAATGATTATCAGCAAAGAGGCACGAGTTGCAACAGACGCGAGCAGAGACACGAGCAGAGATTCAAAAGCTCGGCGCTCGTACCTATTAAGTCAAAAGTTAAGAGAATCGAACTGNGAATACTTAATCTTAATTATAATTTTATCCATCATAAATTTTATTTTGAAAAATAAAAGTGATCTAATTATTTGATTTTAACATACAAAAAAATTTATTCTATGTTGATTCGGATCTTAATATTAGTTCATCTCTTGTTTTGAATACTTAATCTTAATTATAATTTTATCCATCATAAATTTCATTTTAAAAAAGTAAAAAATTGATATGACATTTCACTTTAGATTTTTATGTGTGTAGAATCATTAGTGGTGTTGACTCACATAGATAGATAGATATAGATAAAGCATCCCGGGATAATACTCTTATCTGATACTCGAATCTGGTGCCAATTAGATTCTTGTTCCACTATGAGTACTTTTCCTCCGTTGTTATCTGGAATCCAATATCTTTCCCAACGGGACACTTAAATCATCTAAAATTATTTCTTTCGATTTTTTCTATTTTCTTTTAATATGTATATATACTAGTACGGGGTAATATATATCGCTTTTGATCGTGCTAGAGAGCATAAATGCGGGAAAAATTAAAAAATAACCAGATTTACAAATGATCATTTAGAAATAGTCACAGTATCAAAAGTAATCGAAATTTAGCCATTTTTTTTGTAAAGATAAATTTGAACGAAAATATTATTCAAAGTCCGAAAAAATACTCCAGTATAATATACAGAATTCCAGTATAATATACTGGAACTCCAGTACAGCATAAGTGTACTGGAACTCCAGTATAGTTCCAGTATAATATAGCGGTCCAGCATAATATACTGGAGATTGGAGCACCTGTGCTCCAATATCCAGTATATATTATACTGGAACTCTCCGCGTGTTGGAGTTCCAGCATAATATGCTGGAAGTTCATACACAGGTGCACCGATCTCCAGTATATTATGCTGGAACTTTCCGTGTTGCAGCAAAATAGTGGCTATTTTTCAATGACTTTGCAAACGCTGATATTTTTGAATGACCAACTCAAAAACTGGCTAGCCCGTGCTATTTTTACCATAAATGATGATTAGGGGTGACTATGTCTATTGAATATTGATACGAGCAAGCTGATATATACAACATATATCCACAAACAAAAGGAATATATGCTTAATAAGTGGACTTATCGATCATATGCCCTCTGCTCTGCTTCTCATTTCATGGAGTAGTTTTTTCTATAAATTTGCTTGCATTTTGTCCTCAAATTAGAAGCTTCAATATCAGGCTAAGAGAATTAAATAAATATTTCAACACACCAAGAAATATAATGAAACATCACCATTTCCCTGCAGGAGATAACTCTTTGATTAACGAATCAAAGGAAACGATGAGGGAGAAGCTCTGGGGAGCTTGTGAATCAGCTATTACAACGGCCATTAATTCCAAACAAACTTGCAAGGAATTAGGGACTACTGCAGCTGAGTTCTATAATATTTGCAGCAAAAAACAAAGAAGAAAGATTTCTAATTTGGAAGATCCAATGAGAACTATCATGTTCGTGGGGTCTTGGAGCCATACTTAATAAAAATAAAAGAACAATCTTAGTCCCTGAATTCAAAAATCAGTTGTTCTACCTTTTTTTTTTATTGGGATGGGAAAACTATGTCTACTTTCTCAGAACAGAAACTCTTTCTATAATGTCATTACTTTTTTTCTTTTTTAAATTTTAGTAAGTGGTCGTATTATGTATATATTTAAGTTGGAGTGAAGTGAATAATTCGAAAAGCTTCTTTTGTATTTGTATGAATAGTAGTATTCCATGGAGTATATATGCAGTTCTACCGTTATAAATCACAGCCACATCCCAACTGTCTAAGTGATGGATAAATTACTCTAATAGATATGGTTGAACAGTATTTTCGTTTTCAAATTTGATGTGATCTTTTTATCTCATTGGAGAATTGCTCCCACCTAGTGCATAATTAAGTTCATGACTTTGGACTCACTGCCTTGCTTGTAATTCCTCTGAGATCTTGTATTGAGGGCCTTCTGAGTTTTGACATTTATTTTATTGAAATGAGAGAAGAATGGTTCGATGATGCAATCTCCTAGAAAATAATTGCGGTAATTGTTGGGAGTTTCTACTTATTAATAGTTTGTTCAACTCTAACTTGATATAATTAAAGGCGCCAGAGATTTCACTCTTTTAAATAGAGTTATTCATGTATTATGATGTTATGTATATGGTAACTACAGATAAATTTTTCCTACTGAATATAGTATTCTATATGTGTATAGGATCCGAGCCTTTAGGCGTTATAATTCTTAAAAAATAAAAAAGATAAACTTGGAGCTTTGGAAGAAAGAAATAGCAATTAATTGAGCATTCAACATCAATTAGAGCACGATGATTAATTAAAGATTATTGAAAGAAGCTTTCCCAAAAATCATGATAAACACTAATTAATAATACAAGGCTATTGAGCTTGTAATTAGAGCCACTGTATTGGGAAAAATTGAGTTTATACATATTGAAGTAATTGAAAGATGACATGTCATGACACATAGACTGGTCAAAGAATGATGATCAGCAAAGAGGCACGAGTTGCAACAGACACGAGCAGAGACACGGGCAGAGACGCGAGCAGAGACACGATCAGAGATTCAAAAGACTCGGCGCTCGTACCTATTTAAGTTCAAAAGTTAAAGAGAATGAACCTGATAGCAAAAGAGAGTACAGATACAGTATTTAATAGGCATTAATTACTGGAAACGTTATAGAATCTGTATTGAATTACAATGATTATCATTTATAACGTAGCATTAAATGCCTTTAATTGTCTATAATGGCCTTATTATGACAAAGGCAAAACGTATATCTTAGAAATAGCTATAAAAAGGAGAAGACTGATCATTTGTAAGGACACGAAAAGACTATTGAATATACTGATTTACTTCGCTTTCTATTCATCCTTTATTTACATCCATTATTCTTATTTCTATTTGATTATCAGTAACCCGAGTTCTTCTAAAATAAGCTTTGACTGAAATTCCACTTTTTGGTTAAACAAATTGGTTCCGTTACCGGGAATCTGATAATCGTTTTGCTTTCTTAAGTCAATCCTCTCATCAAACAACTTACTATGTCGAATATCAATGACAATAATTAACAAGGTCTTCAACAACAAGAAAATAATGTAGGTGACAGGTCTCCTCCTCCTTCACCACATGATTCATAACGTCAATCACGAGAAGGAACTCCAGATGGCTCTGAGACAAACAATGGAGTTGCAAATCAAAACGGAGTCGAAGCGATTCAAAATGCTGGAGTTGTGAATGAACAAGCACTTGATGATGCCTTAAAAAATCTGATTGCTCAGCAAGTCAGTAATGCGCTCCGTGCTTTTACTAGTCAATTGCCACTTGCGCCACCAACACCAACTCCGAATCAGAATACATTGGAAAACCATCAGAATACATTGGAAAACCCACGTTCTGGGCTCATGCATTCAGGCACTGGTGGAACTCCAAGAGAGTCTCGTGATGGCGAACCAGGTAACATAGTTAATTCTGATTTACAAAATTTAGTTCTAACCCTGCAGAAGCAGCTCAAGGAACAAAGCGATCGCATAGAGCAAATACCTGGAGTACCACCTATTATCAAAGGAATAGAAATGGACAAATACTCACAACAACCATGGAAGCCAAGTACCGCTCCGGTGCCTATTCCAAAGAAGTTTAAAATGCCTGATATTCCAAAATATGATGGTACAACTGATCCACGAGATCACATGACTGCATTCACAACTGGCGTGAAAGGCAACGACTTAACCAATCAAGAAATCAAATCAGTATTGGTCAAGAAATTTGGTAAAACACTCACCAAGGGAGCATTGACATGGTATTCGCTTTTACCCGAAAATTCCATAAATTCTTTTGCCGAGCTTGCAGATTCATTTATCAAAGCACATTCGGGAGCTCAAAAAGTCAAAAAAAGAATGGAAGATATTTTAAAAATCAAGCAAGGGGACTTAGAGTTGCTTAGAGAGTTCGTGGATAGATTCCAGCGTGAAAGAATGACGCTACCACGTGTACCAGACAATTGGGCAGCTATAGCCTTCACCAGTAATTTGAATGAAAAAAGCTCAAAAGCCACGAGGCGACTCAAGGAAAGTCTTCGTAAGTTCCCAACAACGACTTGGAATGACGTTTACAACAGGTATAACACGAAGCTAAGGATAGTAGAAGATATTATCTCACGGTCTCAAAAAGAGGAAAAGGTGAGTTCGAGACGTGCGAAAACCGAAAAAAGGTCCGGTAAAAACAGATACGAACCATATATGGGGCCAGCGGGAAAAGATTCACGGTCAAAGCAGGACAATTTAAGGTATGATCATAGATCGAGGAATAGAGAGTCGGGTTCACCATCAAGGTTTGGGAACGATCGAAACACGCGAGAGACACGAGACGATGATAGAAACTTGAAGGCAAGATTTGGCGGCTATAACTTTAATGTGAGCACTTCCGAGCTTGTAGCCATTTTAAGAAGCATGGGTGATAAGGTGCGGTGGCCAAAAGAAATAAAATCAAATCCTAATAGGCGCAATCCTGATCACTGGTGCGAATTTCACAACGATCATGGTCATAAAACGACAGACTGTAGATTGCTACAAGGAGAAGTTGATCATCTATTGAAGAAAGGGTATCTCACCGAATTATTCAGTGAGAAAGGTAAGCAAGCATACATGAAGAATAGGCAGGAGCCCCCTAAACCGCCTTCTCCCCAAAGAACAGTTAATGTCATAAGCGGAGGTGAAGAAATTATTGGTGTGCGTACACAACAGCCAATAAAGTTTCAAATGTCCCGATTACTCACGGGAAGCGGGTTCGACATGTTTTGGAGGAAGAAAGTATTACATTTGATGATGCAGATGAAGATGGCGTGTTAACTCCACATAACGATGCACTGGTAATATCTCTACTTGTACATGATACTAATATGAAACGAGTTTTGCTTGATCTAGGTAGTTCCGTGACCATTATCCTACTAAGAGTACTACACGAGATGCAAGCTGAAGATAAACTAGTACCAAAGGCGCATACTTTGTATGGATTCGACAATTCAAACGTTGTGACAAAAGGGGAGATAACGCTTACTACATTCGCAGAAGGGGTTGTCGAGGATGCGAAATTTCAGGTAGTAGAGTTGAAAATGGCTTACAATATGATTCTCGGGAGACCATGGATCCACGAGATGGATGTCGTTCTGTCTACCTTACATCAAGTTATTAAATTTCCATCACCATGGGGAATATGTCAAATCTGTGGGGATCAACAAACATCCAGGTGCATCAACTCTGTAGCAGATTCAAATACGAGAAACGAAGAAAAATAGCAATTATAGAATCCAGTTGAGGATACCACAACACAAACCTCAACTGAACAAGGGCGAACAGATGTGGACTCACGGCCCGATTCCATTCAAGAACCAGAGGAAAATGAAAATATCAAAACAACGATTGAGGAACTGGAGGCTGTAGAGTTATTTACACAATGTCTAGAAAGGAAAACCTACGTTGGGGCTAACCTGAGCCACAACATGAAAGGTAAGTTGATTGAATTTTTAAAAACTAACGTGGATTGTTTTGCCTGGTCCCATTCTGATATAACAGGAATTCCACCGGGAGTAATGACTCACAAGTTAAATGAAGACCCATCATATCCACCCATCAAACAAAAGAAGAGAAAGCAGGGGACTTTCAAGAATCAGATAATTCAAGATGAGGTTCAAAAACTATTAAAAATTGGGTCTATCCGCGAGGTAAAGTATCCAAATAGGTTAGCTAATACTGTTGTAGTGCCGAAAAAGAATGGCAAATGGCGAGTTTGTGTAGATTACACAGACCTTAACAAAGCTTGTCCTAAAGATTCTTTTCCATTACCACACATCATCAACTAATTGATGCCACTGCAGGACATGAATTGTTAAGCTTTTTAGATGCATATTCAGGGTATAACCAGAACAAAATGGATCCCTTAGATGAAGAAAAAACTTCATTTATAACAGACAGGGGGACTTACTGTTAAAAAGTAATGCCCTTTGGTCTCAAAAACGCTGGTGCCATATACCAGAGATTGGTAACCAAAATGTTTCAAGAACATTTGGGAAAAACTATAGAAGTCTATATAGATGATATGCTTGTCAAATCTCAACAATCAAGAGATCATATATCCCATTTAACTGATACATTTCAGATTTTACAAAAATTCAATATGAAACTAAATCTCGAGAAATGTGCATTTGGTGTTTCATCAGGTAAGTTTTTAGGTTTTCTTGTTTCTAACCGTGGTATTGAAGTAATCCCGCGCAGATTAAAGCCATCGAAGAAATTCCTGACATGCTTACGAATAAGAAAGAGGTGCAAAGACTAACGGGGAGAATTGCAGCTTTGGGAAGATTTATTTCCAAATCGTCCGAAAAATGTTTTAAATTCTTTTCAGCTCTTAAAAAGCAAGATCAGTTCGAATGGACTGAGGATTGTCAACAAGCACTCAAAAACTTGAAGACATACCTTTCAAATCCGCCGTTGCTCGCAAAACCAAAGGATGGGGAAAGATTGCTCATCTATCTAGCTATATCAGAAGTAGCGGTACGTGCTGTTTTAGTTCGTGAAGACCAAGTTAAGCAATCTCCAATTTATTATGTTAGCAAATCATTATTAGATGCGGAGACGCGGTATCCTCAATTAGAAAAGCTTGCACTAATATGGCATCCAGAAAATTGAGGCCTTATTTTCAATGTCACCCTATCTCTGTAGTAACTGCTTATCCATTGCGCAATATATTACACAAGCATGAGTTATCGGGTAGGTTAGCCAAATGGGACATAGAGTTGAGTGAATATGGCATCACATATCAACCCAGGACTGCAATAAAATCACAGGTGTTAGCTGATTTTTTAGCTGATTTTAGTCAAGGGATGCAACTAGAAGCGAAAAAAGAACTACAAGTGTTCAATGGTTCTAATTTAGGAACCTGGACTTTATTTACTGACGGTTCATCAAATGTGAAAGGTGCAGGTTTAGGAATTGTTTTGGTACCACCCGCGGGTGAAATCATTCGACAAGCCATAAAATATCATCCTATAACTAACAATGAGGCAGAGTATGAAGCCGTGATTGCAGGCTTAGAACTGGCACGTGAACTTGGCATAGAACAAATTATAATCAAAAGCGATTCGCAACTCGTAGTCAACCAGATGCTGGGGACTTATACAGCCAGGGAAGTAAGGATGCAGCAGTACCTGGAAAAGGCACGAGATCTGGTAAGGCAATTCCAAAGCTGGAAGGTTTTGCAGGTCCCACGGGAGGAGAATGTTGAGGCAGATGCCTTAGTAAATCTTGCATCTGCAGCAGAAGTAACAAATGAGGAAAATGCTTCTGTCATACATTTATTTCATTCGGTACTCGATCAGGACAAAAATGAGGTAAATTTCAATAACCTAACTTGGGACTGGAGAAACGTGATTGTTGCTTTTTTGCAGTATGGAGCCGTACCTGAAGACAGGAAAAAAGCTCACGCGCTTCGTAAAAAGGCTGCTCGGTACTGTTTAAAGCAACGCAATCTTTATTGAAAAATGTTCGGCGGTCCATTAGCGAGATGTCTCGGGCCTTCTCAAACGGAATATGTAATGAGAGAGATACATGAGGGGCATTATGGAAATCACGCAGGAGGAAGGTCACTGGTAAGAACCATGATTAGAGCAGGCTATTAGTGGCCTCAAATGGAAGAAGAAACGGAGAATTTCGTGGCTAAATGTGATAAGTGCAAAAGATATGGTAACAATATGCATAGACTTGCGGAGTTGCTATATCCGGTCATCGCACCATGGCCTTTTATGAAATGGGGGATGGACATCGTAGGTCCACTACCACAAGCAAAAGGTAAGGTAAAATTCCTACTTGTACTCACTGACTACTTTACTAAATGGGTAGAGGCAGGAGCATTTAAATAGGTACGGGAGAAAGAAGTCAGATATTTCATTTGGCGAAATATCATATGTCGATTTGGTGTACCAAAAGAAATCGTGTGTGATAATGGCCCACAATTTATAGGCGCACAAATCACAGAATTTTTTCAAAGTTGGCAGATCAAAAGAATTACCTCAACACCTTATCATCCGGTGGGTAATAGACAAGCTGAGTCAACAAATAAAGTTATTATCAACAATTTAAAGAAACGATTGGAAGAATCCAAAGGTAATTAGCCAGAATTGCTACCTGGTGTTTTATGGGCATATCGCACCACAGCAAAAACAAGCACGGGTGAAACACCGTTTTCACTAGTATACAGGGCTGAAGCATTGATCCCAATGGAGATAGGAGAACCTAGAACGAGATATACACAAGCAACTGAGGAATCCAATGAAGAGGAAATGCGACTGAATCTTGATCTACTTGAAGGAAAAAGAGAAGCTGCATTAATAAGGATGGCAGCGCAAAAACAAGTTATGGAACGATACTACAATCGAAAAGCACGTTCTAGATACTTTAAGATTGGGAACTTCGTACTCAAAAAAGTTTTTCAATCCACGAGGACAGCTAATACGGGAAAATTAGTGCCAACCTGGGAAGGACCTTACAAGATTCATGGAATTGCGGGAAAAGGAGCATACGAGCTAGAAACAATGGATGGTAAGATATTACCTTCACATTGGAATGATGTTCACCTGAAGAGATATTATTTCTAAGGAGTACCCACGGGCAGGTATCTTCATTTTAAAATTTTGTTTTTCAATTGCTAAAATTTTACTAACGATTTTAGATGATAGGCAAAAAGCTAACCCGCGCTAAATGATGAATCACAACCTGCAAGGCACGTGGAATAGATTAAAATTCCCGATCTAGAGTTACAACTATTCTGATAGAAATTGAAACGGGTTAAGCAGTCTTCATCTATAATAGTACCTCCGAGTCCCGTATGTTTTCTTCCTTTACAGGAAAAGTGATGTTCTAAACGTCAATACCCCACAAGAGGGGGGGGGGGGGCGATTTGTGTGGTACCCAATTTTCGCTCTAGAAGAACCTGGTTCTTCTAGGTGTTCGAACTACTACTATTTGCGGAATAATAAGTACATAAAATAAAGAACACAGAGATTTTTACGTGGAAAACACCTGGCTCAAAAGGTGAAAAAACCACGACCTACTACTCAGTAGGATTTTCCCAAACTTCCACTAATATCACTGAGCCAAAACAGCATTTACAAAAACTCTTTGTAAACCTAAGGATTAACTCTAATCCCGTTGTAGCATACAGCCTCAACTGTTGCGACAACTTTAAGTTAGCTGATTACTTAAACACTCTAAGTACCTAATACAATTGCTTCTATGAAAGCTGAAAGGTACAATGTTAAACCACCTACTACAATTGACCTAGAATAAAAGAAAGACACAATGGAATTGGTTCTTCTATCTCGTTCAAGTAGCTTCAGGAGTGCACACTCAAATCTCACATAAATTGCTTGCAAAATCGCCTTGCTCTTTTGCTCTCAATTTAGTTTAACTTCTGCGTTTGTGCAATACCTGTAAAAGAGAACAATCACTGTTTTTTAATAGGTTAGTAATTTGAGTTTGATTGGGACTCAATTGCTGATCTTCTATCGTAGTTGAGTCCTTGAAGATCTCAAACTCCAATACTATCTTTATCCGGATTGTGTTCTCTTCATATAAGGAGACTTTCTCCCCTTATCCAATATGCAACCTTTTCGATCAGATCAGGAGATATTGCTGCTTGGTCAGTAGGACTTATCTCCTTCACGTGCATCTCACATGTGTAGGTTGATCATGATTGTGCTTCACAAGATGGACCTGGTCCATAACTGAGTTCATTTGTCATTCTTCAAAACTTCACCTATTCTTAGGCCAACAAATTCCCCCTTTTTGATGATGACAAACTCTGTGCTTTTTACTGATCAAGGGACCTATAAGAACTCAGCTTAACCATCAACACTAAACTTAGAAAAGTCACTTATCATCAAGGACCAGGTTAATTCGGTTATAAATATCACTTATTTTAGAATAATGTGTAAAGCACAATATCTCTTCCCCCTTTTGGCATCATCGAAAAGTTGCATACACAATGCGAGTCCCAGATTTTAATAAATACTCATGGCCACTATGGCAAGTGCAAGTGCAATCATGGTGCAATCATCAGTAATCAAACAAACATATTTAAACTATCAAGGTCAGAATAATCATTGAACAAGAGAAAACAGCAGTTGTCATTGATAGAGATATGTTGCCATTAAAAATCCACAAAAAGAAAGAAAAACATTCAAACCATGAGCAAAAACAGAAAAATCCCTAATCTGGGTCACTGGGGGTACTAAACAAGTTCAGGAGAGAAAGGCTAGGAGTCCTAAGGCTTGGAGGAACTGGAGGGTTGAGTTTGGAGAAGATTCATCATGTTCTGAGGAATTCCATCATTCTTCTCCTTTTCTTTGGCAAGCTCAATTATGAGACCATCCCTCTCAGTTTGCACTTCAACCACAAGAGCCTTGAGCCTAGCAATTTCAGCATCCTTAGCTGCACATTCCTGAACCAAAGTCCTAACTTTTTCTTGCTTTCTTCTAAGGCCTTTTGTAGATCAGCTTCACTCTTTTTACCCTGCTTCTTGTGGCTCTACCCCTAGGCACTGAAGAGGCAGTAGGTGTTGGGGATGAAGCTTTTCTTTTCTTGGAAGGCTTGGGAACAGTTGGGCCTTTTGTTGTGGGAGCTTTGCGTTTNGTTCAACTGGGATAGCATTGACTGGATAGTCACAGGCAAGAAGAGTTTTGATGCCAAAGTGTTCCTTGCTCGAGGCCATTTCCCATTTCTTCAGAGGCACATTTAG
This sequence comes from Nicotiana attenuata, assembly GCF_001879085.1. NCBI lineage: Eukaryota > Viridiplantae > Streptophyta > Magnoliopsida > Solanales > Solanaceae > Nicotiana > Nicotiana attenuata. The sequence goes on along the minus strand of NC_031990.1, from coordinate 53,613,281 downwards.
CCTGTCCAGAACCGTGGTTAGTATGAAGCCATATGGAGTATCATAAGCCTTGGAACCATTTATGACCCTGTCTAACAATTTGACTATGAGGGCAGGCCAGTTGATTTGCTTTCCTCTCTCCAGGCATTCCATAAGAACCAGATCCATGTAGTTAGCAATGTGCCTTCTCTCTTGTCTTGGCAATAAGCACTTGTTGACAAACTCAAACACAACCTTGTGCTCAGGCCTCATCTCACTTTTCTGCACAGCCCTGGCTTCATTCACTTCCTCTGAATCACAAAACCTCTTGGTGATTTCAAGGGCAGTAGGGAGGGAGTCCAGACATGGCCACCTCTGCCTAGTATAGTCATCAAACCCTTCAGAGGGTATGTCCAGAATATCTCCCAGTTTCATTGCATCAAACTGCACTTGAACTCCCTTCACTAGGCTACTAACAACTCCATCCTTAACAGCAGCATTTGCCACAAATTCAATCAGCTCATTTCTGGCTAGCCTACCTTCCATCTGAAGGACCATGTCCTTTCATCCCTGAGCAGCTAAAGCATCCACCAACCTCATCATCCCTGGTTCCACTAGATCCTTCAACAATCTACCTTTTAAAATCTTTCTTCTGCTAAAAATGGCAAGCTTGTCCCGTTCCTTCTCAAAATCATTTTCTTCTTCTTCTCCACTCCAGTCATCATCATCATAAACTTTTGTTTGTTTAGCTTTCACTGCAGATCTTGTCCTCTTGGCTAGTGTGGGTTCAGCAGCCACAGGCACAAAGGAAGACTTCTTGGAGGAAGTCTTGGGATTTTTAGGCTTGGGTGTAGGAACCTCTACTGTTGTACCCCTTTCTTGATGGACCAGTTCCATCTCCTCTTCCTCAACAGCCTCTGAGGATTCTGCAATCTTTCCCTTTCCCTTATCCATTTTCTTTTCCTTGCTTTCTTCTAAGGCCTTTTGTAGATCAGTTTCACTCTGTTTTACCCTGCTTCTTGTGGCTCTACCCCTAGGCACTGAAGAGGCAGTAGGTGTAGGGGATGAAGCTTTTCTTTTCTTGGAAGGCTTGGGAACATTTGGGGCTTTTGTTGTGGGAGTTCTGCGTTTCTTTGGGTCATAGCTTGCCCCAACCTTTTTCAGTAGATTAGCCAAGGTCTTTTCAGTAGATGAAACAGGTTCATCTCTCTGTTTGCTCAGATGAACCAACCCTTCAGCAGCTTTCCCCGAACCACTTCCCCCTGACTTCAGGCCACTCTCTTCTAACCTCTCTTGTGCAACCCCACATATAGCAAGAATTGCTCCCTTCCCATTTTCCCTCTCTTCACCACATGCACCCTCTCTCTCCTTTTCTTTTTCAAAATTCTTTTTACCTTCACTCCTACGTATCTCAGGCACTTCAACATCCCTAATGGGACCAACCAGAACAAACCTAGTCTCTAAGTTTTCACTCACATATGAACTTACCTCAGTAGGGGATTCTTGAGTCTTCTCAGAGTTAGAAGACTCATGTCCTTCCCCCTCAATCGCTGATTGATAGGATTCAGACTCAGAGCTGGAGTTAGAATTTGGAGCTTGGCTTTGCTTCATTTGGCTTGCTTTCAACCTTTCGTTTAAATCCTTTCTCAAAGTCCCAGATGCTACAGTCTTACGAGCAAGCATTTTCTGCCTTTGTAGTCTAGGTTTTAGAGATACACTGGGGGGAGTAGATGAGGATGAATTTAAGGGAGATGGTGGTGGAGGAGAGCCAGGGTTGTTTTGAGGGTTAGACATGATTGTTGATTTCTTGAAAGAGTTTGGGAATTTTGGAGAAGAGGGCAATTAGAAGTGAAGAAGAGTTTTTGACGGTTTAATTATGATGAAGACTGGAGAGATGGTGTGTATTTAAAGAGGATTAGACATTTAATAAGTAATGGCAGCTTTTTGCAGGGGTCAAATAGGAGTCTAATCAAACTGAAATTCCAGAATTTTAATGATCGATTTGGTTTCCCTAGATATTAGGCAAAAATTACGGTTTAGAATTCTAGATGGATGGAACTGGTTCAATGCTAACGGACAGAATTTTCTAGGAATTTGACAAGTATAGGACTTCTGCTCATGATTGAATTATTAATCTTTCTAATTGTGCAGAGTATAGAAAACATACCTGAGCTTTCATATGAACCCATACTGATGAACCAGGTTCTTCATTTAGAACTCTCTTGAACATGCCTCAAATGCCATAATAGAGAAAATTTTGCAAGAGATCAGTGAGTCATATAAACACATGTCACAGGAGTATACTAATTAAAGTATGAAGCTGAGTAAGAATTAATCTAGATATTTACACAAGTTCAGAATTCCTAGCCAATTTTTGTTTTTCAATTTGCATTCTGAACTGGACCTATTAGGTGATCTTAATCATCCCTAATTCCAACCTGTTCCTCTCAAAGTTTTCTCTATTTAGTGCTTTAGCGAAGATGTGAGCAATTTGTTTATCAGTAGCACAGAATTCTATGGAGATCAATCATTTCTCATAGTTATCTCTTAAGAAGTAGTGCCTAACATCTATGTGCTTAGTCCTCTTATGATGAACAGGGTTCTTTGTCATACTTATAGCACTAGTGTTATCACAGAATATAGGAATGCAACCAACTTCAATGCCAAAATCTACCAGCTGCTGTTTGATCCATAGCAATTGAGCACAACAAGAAGCAGCAGCAACATACTCAGCTTCAAGAGTCGATAAGTCCACTGAATTTTGCTTTTTATTAGCCCATGACACATGACATGAACCAAGGAAGTGTGCCATACCTGAGGTGCTCTTCCTATCCACTAGGAAACCTGCATAATTAGCATCGGCATATCCTACTAGATTGAAATTACTACCTTTAGGGTACCAAAGACACATATTATTGGTGCCTTTCAAATATCATAGAATTCTCTTGACAGCAGTCAAGTGAGACTCTTTTGGATTGGCCTGAAAACGAGCACAAAGCCCTACACTGAAAACAATATCAGGTCTACTGACAGTAAGATACAAGAGCGAACCAATTATACCTCTGTACAACTTTTGATCAATTGATGAACCAGGTTCATCAATGTCTAATTTACTGGCAGTTGCAATGGGTGTGTCTATTTCTTTTGATTCTTCCATTTTAAACTTTTTGATAAGCTCTTTTGCATACTTCTGCTGATGGATCATGGTTCCATTAGGACTTTGTTTGATCTGTAAGCCTAAGAAGAAGTTAAGCTCACCCATTATAGTCATTTCACACTCACTCCCCATTAGTTTTGCAAAGTCTTTACTTAGCTTATCAGTGGTGGCCCCAAAATTATGTCATCAAAATATATTTGTACCACAAGGAGATCCTTACCTTTTTCCCTTAAGAATAAGGTACTATCAATTTTACCTCTTTTGTAACCATGTCCAAGTAGAAATTTGGACGGTCGTTCATACCATGATCTTGAGGCCTGCTTGAGTCCATAGAGAGCCTTGTCTAACTTGTACATATGTTCAGGACATTCCTTGCTCTCAAACCCTGGAGGTTGTTTCAGAAACACTTCTTTTTTCAGGTAGCCATTCAGGAAGGCACTTTTGACATCCATCTGATGAAGAGTGAATTCCATGTGTGCTGCAAAAGCTATGAGTAGTCTGATTGCCTCTAGTCTTATAACTGGAGCAAAAGTCTCATCATAATCTATGCCCTCCTCTTGGCTGTAACCTTGGACCACCAGTCTTGCCTTGTTTCTTGTAACTGTTCCATCTTCATCAAGTTTGTTTCTAAAGACCCATTTTGTGCCAATAACTGATCTATCCTTGGGTCTTGGAACTAGATGCCAAACTTGACTTCTCTCAAACTGATTGAGTTCATCTTGCATTGCATTGACCCAATCTACATCCTGCAAAGCCTCAACAACATTTTTAGGTTCAATAAGAGATAAAAAGGCATCAAAAGCACACAGATTCTTTAATTGTGATCTAATTTTGACTCCAGATGTTGGATCAGTGATAATGTTCTCAATAGGGTGAGAACTTTGATACTTGTGAGGTTTCACAACCAACTAGTTTCTACTAGATGCTTTTCCCATGTTCTGTTGCTGAGGAACAGGGTCATGAACAGATTCTTTTAGGAGATTTATTTCAATTCCACTTTGATTAGTTCCCCCTGTCAGGTTGCCCTGAATAGAAGAGCATGTTCCATCACATGTTCCTTCTTTTGGTGCCACTTTGACTTGTGCTGGCGCTTCAGTCAAATCCTTTACTAATCCAATGGCTTCATCTTCATGTTCCTGTCTCTCAGAAAGAATGTTAGTTTCATCAAATACTACATGCACACTTTCTTCTACACACAAAGTTCTTTTATTGAACACTTTATATGCTTTGCTATGTGAAGAATATCCCAAGAATACTCCCTCATCACTTCTGGGATCAAACTTACCTAGGGAGTTTTTTCCATTATTGTGCACAAAGCACTTACATCCAAATGCGCTAAGATGGGATATATTTGGTTTTCTCCCTTTAAGTAACTCATAGGGAGTCTTCTCTACAAGAGGTCTAGTTATGCATCTATTGATAATGTAACATGCAGTGTTTACAGCCTCTGCCTAGAAGCTATGGGGCAGCTTACTAGAAAGAAGCATAGTCCTAGCCATATCTTCAAGAGTCCGGTTCTTTCTTTCAACTACTCCATTTTGTTGAGGAGTCCTAGGGGCAGAGAAGTTATGATCTATACCATTTTCATCACAGAATTCAGCAAACTTAGCATTTTCAAATTCAGTTCCATGATTAGACCTAATGGATGCAAGTTGATTTCCTAATTGTTTCTGAGTCTTTCTAACAAAAGCAGTAAACATGTCAAATGCTTCATCTTTAGATGTTAGAAATAGTACCCAGGTAAATCTAGAATAAT
>NC_031990.1:53604354-53607269 GCF_001879085.1 Nicotiana attenuata | reverse complement strand
TTGGTTTTGCCTTTCTAAGTTCATAGGCAGTGATATTTCCAATTAGCTCATCCAACTTGAGAGTGGCAATGTTCTTTGATTCCTGAATAGCTGTGATTTTGCTTTCCCAAGAGATTGGCAGCACCCTTGTCAAAATCTTCTCAACTTTGTCTTCTTCAAGAATAACCCTTCCAAGAGACTTAAGTTCATTTGTCAGTGTGGTGAACCTTGTATACATCTCTTGGATGGTTTCCCCTTCCTTCATGGTGAAATTCTCATATTGAGAATACATCAGTGTTCCTCTGGACCTCTTCACTTAAGGTGTTCCTTCATGTGCAACTTGCAAAGTATCCCAGATTTCCTTAGCAGTGGTACAACTTTGAATTCTACTGTACTCATCTGGACCAAGTCCACGCACAAGCCATTTCTTGGCCTTAGCATTTTTCTCCCATTTTCTTAAATCCTCAGTAGTGCAGTCAGCTCTAGTTTTTGGCACATCCACTCCTTCAGCATTCTTCTTTGTAGTTGCTAGAGGACCATCAGTGACTATGTCCCAGAGTTCATAGTCTTCTCCTATGATGTGATCCCTCATCCTGTTCTTCCACCAAGAGTAGTAGTGGCCATTAAAAAGTGGAGGCCTAATAGTGGATTGCCCTTCCCAGTCCCAGGTGGTGCACTCATGTTGATCTTTTCCTAAGGTGTTAGCCTCTTCAAGGATAACCTGCTCTGATACCAATTGATGTTCTAAACGTCAATACCACACAAGAGGGGGGGTGATTTGTGTGGTACTCAATTTTTCGCTTAAACTGCTTCTGGAAGGACCTGGTTCTTCTAGGTGTACTTATTACTACTGTTTGCGGAATTAAAAGTACATAAAATAAAGAACACGGAGATTTTACGTGGAAAACACTTGGCTCAAAAGGTGAAAAAACCACGACCTACTACTCAGTAGGATTTTCCCAAACTTCCACTAAAATCACTGAGCCAAAACTGCATTTACAAAACTCTTTGTAAACCTAAGGATTAACTCTAATCTCGTTGTAGCAACCAGCCTCTAACTGCTGCGACAACTTCAAGTTAACTCTAACTTGAGTACTCAAAATACCTATTACAATTGCTTCTAGATAAAGCTGAAAGGTACAATATGAAACACCTACTATAATTGAACTAGAAATAAAGAAAGACACATAAAACTCTTTATGGTGCTGGTTCTTCAATCTCGTTCATGTAGCTTCTGGTTTGCACACTTGAATCACACACGAACTGCTTGCAAAAAGCCTTGCTATTTTGCCCCCAATTCCCGTTTAACTTCTGCGTTTTTGTGCAACACTTTAATGTGAGAACATCCTGCAATTTATAGAGTTAGTAGATGAAGAAATAACTAGAGTTCTGATGCAACTCTTCCTTGGTGGAAGAGTTCTAGTTGATTTCAACTTCTAACTCCTTCCCTATCTTGAATAGTGTTCTCTTTGATTAAGGACTCCTTCTCCTTATCAATTATGCAACCTTTTCGATCAGAAGATATTAAATACACCAAGTTAAGCTTATCTCCTTCACGTGAAACCCACATGCTCAAATCTGCCCGTTTCTGTGCACCTGAGTGATGGACCTGGTTCATCCTGAGTTCCTTTGTCAATCTTCAAAACTAACCTTTACTTGGGCCAACAACTTCCTATAGCTATGTTTTCAGGTTTTTTAGAGTGTATTTGATGTATTTAAGCTACTATATTCATGAATGTGAGCATGTGATTTTTGCCCTAAGCAGTAATTCCCAAAATTTCAAGCAAAATAATTTTCCTAGTATTTTATAATTTTGTGTGAGTTTTGTGGCATTCTTTGGTAATTGTTGCATTCATTTTATGCATTTAATCCATAAAAATACCAAAATATGCATTAGCATTTAGGGATTTAATTTCACAATTTTAGTATTAATTAGTCTTAGAATAAAATACAAAGAAATTGCAAGAAAATAGTCTTTTGCACTACTAGTTTTGCATTTGTGTCAAAATAGGTTTACAAGTAAATTTTAGGAATTTAAATAGTTTAATTAGGTCTTTGTTTTGCGTAGGCATTTTATAAAAAATCAGAAAAAATAAATAAATACAAAAGAAAAATACAAAAAGAGGGGAAAAAGAAAAAAAGGAGAAATATTAAAAATGGTCTTAAGTAAAGACCATATTTGGGCTAAAATCAAGAAGCCCCAAGCAAAAATACCCCAGCCCAAGCCAGCCCAATTCACCACCCGGTCCAGTCCCTTCTATGACAAAACGACGTCGTTTTGACGTCGTTTAATCACCACCGTTCATTTTCCCATATCCAACGGCCCAGGCTTAATCTCAAATTTTACATAAAACTGTCCGAATTACTCAGAAAATTTTGAGACCAAACCTTCCTTCCTCGTACAAAACCTTAACTCCGCCGTCCTCCACCCTACCCCGCCCTAGCTCCACCGCCCCTCCGCCGTCCGCCGCCGCCGGAAATCGTCGCCGCCGGCGGCGATGCTCCGATGACCACCAAATTTACACCCCAGATTCCCCTTTTCTTCCTCTACTCAAATCCACTATCCGTTGCCTCCAAATCTTACCAGAACCCGTCGAATATCCATTCGAAATTTTCCGGCCAAGTCGCAAGTTATGCCAAACGGTCCCAAATTAACACCATGGGACCGCCTTGATCTTCCCTACCCAACCCCATAGCCATGTGTCTCGAATATGGCCGGAATCGCTCAAATATCCGATCAAAAATTCGGCCAAAACCCTAAATGCTCCAAACCCCACCAAATTGGTACCACGTGACATTTTCACCACCCTCATGAGGAATTTGTTGGCATTAGCATTCAAATCGCACCAAAAATAGTTGAATTTCAAATCTGAAGAGTCATGTGACTTTGGGAGTTACACAGATGAGTCCTCTTTCTTTGGTGTTTGATTTTTTGT
>NC_031990.1:53589645-53604254 GCF_001879085.1 Nicotiana attenuata | reverse complement strand
CTTGGTCCCAGTAGGACCTTCCCCAGGTTGAATACTCTCGTTGATCAAATCCTCCAGCTCGCGTAGGTTCACCAGTAAAAATGCCTTTGCCAGGTGTTCTCCTTCGTTTCCCTCAGAGTTCTGGCAGTCGCTGACTCTCTTCCTCACTTTTCCTTCCAATTCCAGCAGACTGTATTCCAGATATTCCAACTTTTCACTAGCTTTGGCGGCTCACTCTTTCCACTCATTGATTTGGTCATTTGTTGGAAGACTCCTCCACCAGTCTAGCAAGAGTGGGGGTGTGCTAATCATACCGAAACTGGGGACCTCATGCCTCATTTTCTGCAAAACAAAAGGGTTAGACCCTACCCCACCAGACTCGACTATTTAATATCAATAATTAGCATGAAGCATTTAGTTCTCCAAATAAATGCACAGAACGTGATGATGTCCATTTGGGTTTAGGGAAACCCAGTGGACCTTTGGACAAGGCTGTCTTAAAGGATCATTATATGGACGACATAACTGATCCGGCTAGGTTTGACCATGATACATGCACAGTTTAAACAGAATAAGGTTTCTATGGGGTTTTAGACTGGTACCCTTGAGCAGAAAACTCAAGGGGAAGGCACGGAACCGTCGACTACACCGTTGATCGACTGGTTTTACCGCAAATATGCCTTTCCGAATTTAGGGGGTAATAATATAGGAAGAGCGCAACCACTCATTATAAGCGTTGCCATAGTATTTGTTCGGCACGAGTGGAATATGATGTTGAGAATGATTATGCAATAATTAAAAAGCATGTTGTCACGTATTTGCATGTTAAGAAAGCAGTAAATACAACAGTTTATAATTTGAAGCAGAAATAATGAAAAGAAACGAAGAAGATAAGTCAGTTTTGCCTTGTAAAAGAAATTAAACGCTTAAAGGAATTTAAGCAAGTAATTGCATATAAAGGGAAGGTACAAATTCACAAGAACAATCTGAAATGGTAAAAGCCTGATTTCCCCAGCAGAGTCGCCATGCTGTCGCGCCCCCTTTTTTCCCTCTTCGCGTCAGGAGAATCGGGTTAATGACATTTTGGGTATAGGACAACTCGTTCCTTTTGGGAATTGGGTTTTGCATTTTTTGAAGAGTCGCCACCTAATGATTTATGGTGCATTAGGACACCTACAAGGTTCATTTCTAAGTTCGCTTGATAACCAGAGATAGGGTAAGGGCTTGAAATTATCCTAAGGGGAAGGTGTTAGGCACCCCTCAAGATCCACTAGTGTGGTTCCCGGCCAGATAGTTCTTTGTGAATTTGGTTCAATTAACACATAAACAGATAAGGCTCAAATAAGAGGGAATTTTAATGCACAACTGTTTGAAAGTAAACAAAGTTTGAAAGAGCAATTAAAAGGCTGATTTTTTCAAACAAGGGGGTTAGAATGCTTTTAAAAGAGAAGGAAAGAAAAGAAAAGGGGGTCCTAGGTTTATTTAAAATATAGATCACATCAATGCAATACCCGGTAATCACTTCTCAAGAGAGGAGCTACACGTGGTATTAGCGCATCGGTCATCATATCCATATCTACCCTTTCCCACCCCGTTTAAGGTACTAAAGCGCGGATTGGTCTCGACCACTATTGCATGCTATTATCCTCCCCATTCCTATCAATTCCGGAGGCACTTAGGACTACTATTCCTAAAGGGAGGGATATTGGCTGACTTGGAGTTTCAAAGGTGAAAAATCTAAGGCGACATACAAAAATATTTAGGACTACACATTAAAGGGGAAGCACATAAACACTGAAGGCTCACATATACCTCTTCAAATAAAGTAATCAAATAGCATGACTCAAACAACAAGCAAAGTCTGATTCTAAATAATACTTAAGGAAAGGAGATTATTGTTGTTCTAGTAGGCCTGGTCTATTACATGACTCAGTTAGGAAACACGAATCAGGCCTGCTTGCTGGTTGTAGTAATTAACAATTAACAGAGGCGAGTTCAGTTTATTACTATTATTATTACCTAAGGCTTGCCCAAGTGTTTGGATGAGATCTTAGGAACATGGTATCTATTACTGATTTTGAATGTGGCAAAGTAGTAACAACTTAAACGAATGGCTTGGGATCCTATAGGCATGCTTGCTAAATCGTGTTAATAAGGAGAGATTAAATTACTTAAAAACTGGTTCAGAGTAGACGAATTTTACATTAGACTAGTTTCAGATCCTGCAGACGAGAGTATCCGTTATTGCTGATTTTATTCCTATGAATATGATATCTGCGATTACTGATTTTAAACCCTTATAGACATAGTATCTGATTGCTGATTTTGCACCTTTATAGACAAAGTGTCTAAATGAATGATTTTAACCCCTATATGCATGATATCTAAATGAATGATGTTAAAACCCTATAGGCATAATATCTAAATGAATGATGCTAAACCCTATAGGCATAATATCTAGTAGACAATGGAAACATGCAGGGTTTTTTTACTTGGGATTTCCTATAGGCATGATTTCTATACATTATAATGATTTTAACATGATGCTAGGTTATAACCAATTGGGCCCTAAAAACATGATATCTAAATGGTGTCAAACATGCAGAATTTTAGCTAATTCCTATAGGCAGGTTATCTAGGTGTGAGGTTGAACAAGAAGGATTTAAAGTAAGTCCTATAGACATGGCTTCTAAATGTAATTTGAATATGCAGAATTAAAAGCAGTCCTATAGGCATGGCTTCTAAATGTAATTTGAATATGCAGAATTAAAAGCAGTCCTATAGGCATATTTTCTACCCTTGAACATGCATAATTACCCAACCCTTTTTCACTAGCCAGCCCCAAGTGTTTATTATAAATTATTACAAACCAGGAATACTGAATTACATAAAAAATACATAAAAATACAACCAGAGGAAGCCTGATTCTTGGTTCGTCCCTGAGCTATGGAATACTGCCTTAAGATGCCATGGTTCAAAGCCTTTCTCAGACTTGAGTGTGTCAAAGTTCCCTAAGGATCTCAAGATGACCCCGGGCAGTGCTCACATCCAAGTTGCATAACCAGATAGAGTTGAGTGCAGTGTGGAAGGGCCAGCCCTTATGTGTCCAAGTTCAGAGAGAGCTCATGGGTCCCAAAGCAGGGCTCACACAAGAGGGGCAGAACCTAAGTGTAAGAGTAGAGTGGAAGTGTAGGAGCAGAAAGTTGTTTAAAACTGGATTAAGAGCAGTAGGGGATAAGGGTGGTTTGAAAAATAGTAGTTAAAATTATGCAGTATCAGCAAGTGTACAAAGGGGCAGGGGTGTGGGAATACATTGCAGATGGTATGTGACCCTGAGAAGGATCAAGTCTGGACATGCACAACAATAAGTGAAGCTGGCATGCCCATAAACCAGCCAAAACACACAACATCTAGAGGTTATGATCCCAAGGAATCAGGTTGGGATCATGCACAACAATGTCCAATGCTGTCATGCCCCAAACCAACCAAAGATACCTTTTTAACCTTTTTTCTTACTTATTGAATTGAAGTTATATAAAAAATGAAAACATATAGGGGATGTGGGGTATGGGATTGACAAGTGACTGATAGAGTTATACATAAGGAAAACATAAATTCAGAAAAGAAAAGGGAGCAGATTATAACATGCTTAGGAATGAAACTCAATTAAACACAAGCAGGGAACAGGCAAAAGTGCAAGAAATAGTAAATAAACATGTTTTTGTTGATGCTGAAGATTAATCAGAACATACCAGTAAAGAAGCAAATGCAGAAAGAAAGTAAGCAAATTTCCCACAGCCTAGCCTTGGCTTTCAGCCAGCTAGGTAAGGCAGCAACACAAGTAATAACTGACCCAAGAAAGAAAGAGAGTTTTTTTAGAGTGAAGTGTGTGTTCTGAACTCCAGTAGTTCGTGTTTTGAAAGAGGAGAAGTACCGGGTATTTATAGCTTTTTTGAAAACGAGTAAAAGAGAAGTAATAAGCTACAAACATGAAAACAATCATAGTTCAGAATCAATTATACAAGTGATTGCCTTTAATTAAGGGATCACTTGCTTAACGGTAGTGACAGGTTCAAAATAAGGAAAGAAATCAATTTGTAAGCAGGCTGATAGTTGCCATAAAAGAAGCAATAAAAAAATTGAGTAAGTAATCAAGTCTAAGTACATAAATATATTTATTTTGGGAAAGGATTCGGTAGGGCAAAACAAGGAAAGGAATCAATTAACCTTAGCATGTGAGTGAAATCAGATTTTCACAAAAGAAAAGTTTTGAAATCAGTCACAAGATCAAAGGGGGAATCTCAGCGTATAAATAGAGTACACAAACACTATACATGCGAGGCCAAACCTATCGGCAAAAGAAATATCACGCAATAGTAACACAAAATTCAGTAGATAGCAACATTTGAAACATGATAGTCCAGTAGGTCAAGTCACATCGTATCAGTAGCGAAGAAAACATGGAATATCAAAAGCATGTGAAGGTCTCACAGCAGCAAGTAAGGAAACCTCTTTGAAAAAAATTAGGGTTTCAATCATAGTCAAGTTTTGAAGATAATAGAAACCCAGAATCAGAGGAATCACATAAAGGAAAAAGAGATTCTGAAACAAAGAACTTCAAATCGAGTCAAGTATTTAAACGAACCGTTTCAGACCCAAAGACATAGGGTTTTCAATAATAGTAGTGTTTAAAAGATGATAGACAAACAAATCAAAAAAAACTCAACTACACAAGCATTCGTCTAACAAACAGCCAAAAGAAATTAGGGCTTTTATCACGCGAACTCAGATTGAAGAACAATACGAGCAAACATAGCAAGACATGTCAAAAAAATCAGAGAAGAGATTTGAAATACTTAACAGGAAAACCCTAATCGAAAAAGATACAGAGTTTTGAAAGCAAAGTTTTAAAGGAACTTCGAGAAAATGCTTAGAAGTTCAAAGCAAGCATAGGTATGAAGCAGGTCTGAAAGAAATCGAAAGAACCTTAGAGATTAGGGTTTCAGAAGAACCCAAAAGCAAGGAGAAAGTCCTTGAAAGCTACCGATCTAACAAGGAGAGTCAAAGATCTGACTCGAATGGCCATAACTAGCCGGAGAAAAGCCAAAGATGACCGGAGAAGGGCCATGCACTGAAATAGAATGAAGGCTGGACCAGATTTCTTCATAGTCTGGCCTTGAAATCATAAGGACAAACCCAAAGGAGCCATGAAAGGCTGGCAAGGGTCTTCGATGACCTTGGAAGGCCATGGGTTAGGGCGGATTAGGGTGGCGGCGGCTAGGGTTTGAGGGTGTTGTAGAGAGGATTTGGGAGAAGAGAGGTTTCAGAGGCGGCGTATGGTGAATAATGAGAGGGTTTGGGGGGATCTTTTGGGTTTAATTAGGAAAGGAGGAACGGGAGCCGTTGATCCAAGTGATCAACGGCTGGGATTAACGGGGCTAGGTGGGGATCCGGGTATGGGTCGATTTAATTGGGTTGGGGGTCGGGTATGAGTAGGAATTGGGCCGGGGTAATTGGGTTTATATTGGGGTAGAATTGGGCTACAATTGAAATGAAATCTGGCTAGATTTTGGATAGCCATTTTTTCCCCATTTATTTTATAAGAAATAGTAAATTAAATTCTGGAAATAAATTATTAGTGCTAAAATGGCTTATAACGTACAATTATCAATTTAAAAAGTACTGGATTTAATTTTATAAATATAAATGCAATTAAATCTTAAAAGGGGCTAATATTGCAATTATATGCAATTTAGCTTAAAAATACCAAATGAATTTGTAAAAATATGCAAAAAAAAAAAAAAAAATTATCTCAGCTATATTTTAGCATAAATATGAGAATCCAATAAATGAATCACCAAAAATTGCTAATTTTGGTAGTTATTATTGGTTTTTTCTGAATAAAATAGGGTAATAAATTGGTTTAAAAAATCTTTAAAAATTAAGAAAAAGGAATATAAGATATTTGGACATGCTTATATATATGCATACATGTGTTATTTTGAGAGTATATGCATAAAGAAATATATATAGGGAAAAATTGGGTATCAACACCGATCCGCGAGACTCTACTAGACTTGCTCATGACTCGTGAGACCTACGGGAACCTAGTGCTCTGATACCATGTTGTCACGACCCAAAATCTACTAAGGGTCGTGATGGCGCCGGACAACACTGTCAGGCAAGCCAACACCATTTAATTAGAAATTTCTCGTTTTAGATATTTCTAAAATCACTTCTTTTATACATTTAAACAATAAATAATAAGTTCCACTGAATAAATAATGATGTATTTACAAAAATACTGAACAATCCTGAAATCATCCCAGAACCCGGTGTCACAAGTGCATGAGCAATTACTAGGAAATCCAATAAAGTACAATAGCTGTCCGGAATACAAACTTGAACAGAAAGTAAATATAATACACTGAAAGGGACTCTTCATACTGCTAAGCCCATTAGGCCACTAGAGGTACATGTGCCTTTGCAACAAGAATGCACAGCAAGTGTAGCATGAGTACAAAAACAACATGTACTCAGTAAGTATCCATCCTAACCTCGAAGAAGTAGAGACGAGAGGTTGACTTCGGCACTTACTAGTGGTCCAATAATAAAATACCAATTGTACAATAAATCAAGGATTTCTATAAACATGGCTATGACTCAATAGAATGGAGCAAGTAAACAATTCTTTTATTCATAGGGAAATTTCCAAATCCGTTTTCATCATTTATACATTTATTCTCAATCCGGGAAAACAATGTCCTCATTTGTAAATATCAAGGCAAGCAATACAAGCATGCGCAAATCATGCCGAGGTCGTACGACCCGATCCAACAATATTTAAACTGTGCACTGCCAGAGGGTCGAATGGCGCGAACCATAGATGCATATATTACCGCGCTCGCGAATCATACATGCGACGCGGTCAAATACAAATAAACAATCACCCTGCTCGCGAATCATACTGCGACGCAGGTACATATAGAAACACATATTCAAACAGTCAATCAAGCCTTCATCTAGGAAACAATTGTTCAAGGAGGTGTACATTTCTCTTTTACAAGTCAAGAAAATGAAGTTTAACTCTTTTAGAAAATCATTTGCCACTTCGATGTGATTTAAGCAAATTAAACCATCAATAAAGCTACAATTATTACAAGTAAGCATGCTTCTGGGTCCTAGACTACCTGGACATAGGCAAAATAGTAGCTACGTATGGACTCTCGTCACCTCGTGCGTACGTAGCCCCAACAAATAGCAGCACATATGTTCAATTAATTCACCTATGGGGACAATTCCCTCTCACAAGGTTAGAAAGGAGACTCACCTCGCTCCGAAGATCCATAATCGGCATTTCACGCTCTTCCGAAGACTCGAATCGATGCACAATGCTCCCAAAACTAGCCAATAATTATGTAAACCCATTAATATGAGATCAACTACTCATTGTAATCCAATTTATAACAATTCCTAACCCCGATCGGAAAGTTGACAAAATCGCCCTCGGGCCCACGTGCCCGGATTCCAAAAAATTTCGAAGATAAAGTTTACTCATAACCTCACGAACTCAAATATATAATTTACTCTTAATTTCATGACCAAAATCGTGGTAAAAATTCAAATATAAATTTCTAGGTCTTCCACCAAAAACCCACCATTTTTCACTAATTTTCATGCTCAAATCCATATACAATCATGTATTTAACTCAAAACTAACATAAACCACTTACCTCATGCTTGGAGGTGAAAATGGCACCTCAAAGTTGCTCCAAAAATCGGCTCCAATGGAAGAAATGGAGTTGAAATGAACTCATCCCCGATTTAAAAGAACCTCACTGCCTCCAGCATTTCTGCACATGCGGTGCATAAACCGCTCCTGCGGACCCCGCTTCTGCGGCGTAACTGCCACTTCTGCGGTCCCAGGCTCAGGGCTAAAAACCCGCTTCTGCGGTCTCCTCAGCGCAGATGCGCGACCGCATCTGCGGTTAAAGTACCGCACCTGCGGTCACTGCTCTTCCTCGCCTAAACCGCATATGAGACCCCTTGGCCACTTCCGCGGCTCCGCACCTGCAGCCAAAACCTCGCAGGTACGGTTACACCAGATATCAGCTGCCTTAATTCCTCTTCAATTTCCAAAATTAATCCGTTAACCATCCGGAATCCACCCGAGGCCCCCGGGACCCCAACCAATCATGCCAACCAGTCCCAAAACACATTACGAACTCGCTCGAGGCCTCAATTCATATCAAACAACGCTAAAATCACGAATCACACCCCAAATCAAACTTGATGAACTTTAGAAATTCAAACTTTAACATTCGATGTCGGAACCTATCAAATCACCTCCGATTGACCTTAAATTTTGCACACAAGTCATATTCGACCTTACGGATCCACTCCAACTTCCGAAATCAGAATCCGAACCCGATATCAAAAAATCCACTCCCGGTCAAACTTCTCAAAAACCTTCAAATTTCATTCTTTAGCCAAAGGATCCCAAAATAACCCACGGACCTCCGAATCCACTTCCGATCGTGCTCCCAACACCAAAATCACCATACGGAGCTATTCCCAGACTTGGAATTGCCAAACAGACAACAATAACACCGAAATGCACTTCAACCCAAACTTATGAAATTCTTCCAAAAATGCTAACTTCCACAATAGGTGCGGAAACGTTCTCGGGTTTACCAAAGCTCGATCCGGACATACGCCCAAGTCCGAAGTAATCATACGAACCTGCTGGAACCTTCAACTCCTTATTTTGAGGTCATTTACTCAAAAATCCAATCTTAGTCAATTCTTTCAACTTAAAGCTTCCGAAATGAGAATTCTCTCTCCAAATCAACTCCAAACATCCCGGAATTCAATTCTGACCACGCGTACAAGTCATAATACCTGAAATGAAGCTGCTCATGGCCTTAAGCTTCTGAACGACGCGCTAAAGCTCAAAACGACTGGTCGGGTCGTTACAAGATGGATGAAGAATGGGATCCTGAGGGGTCAATCGGGCTTATTCGGGAAGGCGATTACTTTAAACCTGCAGTCACACTCACTCCTATCATGGTACAGACACAGCCGTCAGTCAAAGTCGAGGTAACTGCATCGGTTCCATTTGAGGTAGAGGTAGCACCACCTGCAGTCACACAAGTGGACACACCTTTCACAGTGACAGTAGCAACCACATCTCCTTTCAAGTCCAACGCCATACCTTGGGACTATATTGCTGAAGCCAGGAAAAAGGGAAAAGCAAAGATGGAAGAATCTGGGGCCGCACAGGGAACAACCCGAACTAGAAGGATCTATACACCCGAACATTAGAGAGGATCAAGCAAGGAGACTGCTACTAAGCAACCTGTTATTGAAATGGGGCCAGACGATCTCTGGAGGAAAGTACAGGAGAGGGAATACTCAGTCATCGATCATTTAAACAAGACTCCCGCCCAGATATCCATCCTGTCGCTATTGCAAAATTCGGAAGCACTTAGGAGTGCTCTGATGAAGGTGTTAAATGAAGCTTATGTGCCCAACAATATCACCAGTGGAGAAATGGCCAACATGGTAGGGCAAGTGCTGGAGAGTCATAAGATCACCTTCCACGAGGATGAACTACCGCCTGAAGGGTTAAGTCACAACAGGGCACTACATATCACGGTACAGTTTGAAGACAAGTTCATTGCCAGGGTCCTAATAGATGGGGGCTCGAGCCTCAACATTTTTCCATTAACTACTCTGAAAAGATTGGGCAAAGATTTCCATGAGATACGGGCAGGAAGTATGAACGTGAAAGCATTTGATGGGTCTCAAAGGGCCACGATTGGGGAGATTAACCTTTACCAACAGATGGGGCCAACTTGGTTCGATCTGGAGTTCCAAGTACTAGACATCTTAGCTACATATAATCTTTTATTGGGTCTCCCTTGGATACATGCCGTTGGGGCAGTGGCTTCCACGCTGCACCAGGTCGTGAAGTTTGAGTGGAACCATCAGGAGGTGATCATTCACGGAGATGGAAGCAACCCCATTTACACCAGTCAAACCATCCCGGTTATCGAGAATAGAAGAAGGCTGGGTGGAGAAACTTATCACCACATTGAACATGTCAATGCAATTAAGAAGGACAAGTGGTGGAGTAACAAAATAGAAAGCATACTGGCATGGTCAGGATATGAACTCGGCAAAGGACTCGGAAAGGAACTCTAGGGCATTACTAAACCGATACAGCTGAAACGTCATGACACAACTTTCGTGCTGGGGTACCCATACACCTTGCTGGAGTATAATGATTGGTCGCCACCATGGTGTGGTCCTTATTACCCTTTCGAGCAACCAGTGCCACATCTGGGTTAGACTTTTCATCAGGCTGATACAATATGAGGATCTATAGAGGAAGAAGCTTTGGCTAGACAAAGAAACAAGTTCCTGGAAGAAAAGGATATGGATTGCAACGCGATAGTTGAGGAGGAGGAAGAAGAAGGCCTCACCATTCGGACGGTGGAGAAGGGAGCTGTTCTCAGGAATTGGACCGCCACACCATCCCGGGCTCGCCGAGTTCCTGGGTAGCTTGGCAAATTAGCCTGATTTGTTTTTATAGCCATGCTAGGCATTTAAGATATTTTCAGTAATTCTGTTTTAAAGACGCATTTTGTTTCGAAATAATTGCTTGAGTCATCGAGTCGTACTTGTTTTGGATATTTTCAAAATTTAATCAATGCATTCCTATTTATTATTCATTATTATCTTTCACATTTTCCTTCTACAGCGTTATTATTACTTTTCTTGATGAATCGATGACTGTGACATTGTCGATGCCCCCTCTTCCTCGCGAAATCGGGTTTATGCCATTTGGGAGGACAACTCGTTCCCTTTTGAGAATTGGGTTTAAGAGAATTGAAGAGTCGCCACCTAATGATTAAAGTGCATTAGGACACTAAGAAGGGTTTTGTTTGGATAACCAGAGATTGGGTAAGGGCTTGAAATTATTCCAAGGGGAATGTGTTAGGCACCCCTCAGAATCCACTAGTGTGGTTCCCGGCCAAGCTATTGTTGTGACTTTAGGGTACAAATAACATATAGACAAATAAAGCTTCAAATAAGAGGGGATTTTGACATAAAGGTTGCAAATAGATGGAGTGAAAAGAAACGAAAGAAAAGCTGAATTTTGAGAGAAAAAAAATAGTTTGAGAAATTTGAAAATAAACAATGAAATAAACAAGTAAAAGAGAGGGGGGTCCTAGGTTTATAAATAATATGGATCACCCCACACAACAACCTGGTAACCACTTATACACGTGGTGTTATCGCATGGTCATCATATCCATATCTACCCTTTCCCACCCCGTTAAGGTATTAAACGCGGAATGGTCTCGTTTCACTTATTCCATGCTATTACCCGCCCCAATCCTATCTGTCTCGGAGGCATTTGGGACCACTAATCCTAAAGGGAAAGGGTATGAGGTTTTATAGTTTTAAAAGGACAAAATTCTAGGGCGACAATCAAAACACATAGAGCAAATATGGGAGAGGCATTCAAACACATAAGGCTCAAACAGACCTCCTTAGATCAGAGAAAGCATATAGTTTAGCATGTCTTGCACGTACTGATTGTGAGCACGTGATTTTTGCCGCGCTTAAATTACTCCTATAGAATTCATAAAATTCGAATTTTCTATTAATATTTAAATTTTTAGGAGTTAATTGCATGATTTTGTGTTTTGTTTGCATTTTATGTGCATTTTTAGTTGTTTAAATTTTCCTCTTAAAATTAGGATCAAGTTAATCTTAGGAAATTTAAGTAGTTCAATTGCAGATTTAAATTAGGTTTATTTTTATCCAACAGAATCAAAATCAAAATAAAATAAATAATTTTGAATAAAAGATTTTAAAAAGAAAAAGAAGTCTTCTTAATAAGAGACCCGAAATTGGGCCATTTTTGCTCAAATACCACAGCCCAAAATGCACAAACCCGTTCCAAGTGCCCAGCCCAAATGCACCCCTACCCGCTCCAAATGACCATGCCCCTGAGAGCAGTAAAACGACATAGTATAAGAGGGATACTACGTTGTTTTGAATTAGTGAGTGCCAAATCAATCCAAGCCATCTATCCACTCTAATCCAAGACCCTGGTTCAATCATGGATTTTAAATAAAACTGTCCAAATTTGTCAAAAACCCTAAAGACAAACCTCCTCTTCCTCGTACCCCCGTCACCTCTCCGTCTCCCACCGCCGCCCACCATCAGACTACCTTGTCTCCGCCATCCTCCGCCTTCCGCCGCTGGCAGGAAATCGCCTCCGCCGGCGGCGAACCTCCAAACTCGCCCAAATTTACACCACTACCCCATCTCAACCTCCTCGTTCCGAATCCACGATCCATTTTCCTCAAAACACACCCAAGACCTTCGAATCTTGAATCAAAGTTCCGGCCCAAAACCTTAACTCCTCCAAAATTTCCAAAAATCACACCCTACACTCTCCTAACCCTCCTCTACCTAAACCCCAAACTATTTTCCCCCAAATCCAACCGCAACTTTTAAAATTTTAGATCTAGGGTTTTATAAAAACTGGTTGAATCCTTCAAGGACTACCAAGTATCGATTTGGTTTCCTATATAAATTATATGTTTGTTCTTGCCAAGAACAAACATATAATATTATTTGGGGATTCAATTCGAATTCAATCAAAAAGAAGACCAAAAATCAGTGAGTTCCTACTCTTTATTCGATTACATTTCTTGTTTAATTGATTCTGTTCTCATAGTTTTTAATTTCTAGTTTAATTTTCGTTTTTGATCTTGTTCGATTCTGTTCTGATTTTTCTTTTGTTTTTGTGCTGATTTTGTGTTTAATTTTTTGGATTAATTCGGATTGTTTGTTTGTTCAGTTTAGATTTTAGTTTGTTCTAATTTCTTATTTTAGTTTGATTTTATCCGATTAGGATTTGTTCTGTTTTGATTGTTGTTCTGTTCTATCTTTAATTTCCATAATTTGATTTTAGTCATTGTTTGATTTTTATTGTTATTATTTCAGTGTTTTAGTTAGTAATTTCTTATTGTGGTTATTAATTTAGTTGTATATAGCTGAGTTCAAACTCCTTGAGTTTAGCCATAGTCAAATTCCAACCAGGGTAAAGGGGCTAAGGTTTAGTTAATACTAGGTTAGTAAAATTCAGGCTAAATATAGGCATTCCTAGGTAGAAAACAATGCTGTAGGTGAAGCTAGAACCTTCTAGAATCTTCTAAAATAGGACTTCAACTGAAATATCAATAACTTAGGGCAAAAACTTGCGCAACAAGCCAAAAATTTAGGGACTAATTAGTAAAAACTGAAAATAAAAGAAGGACTAAAGGTGTGAACAAAAAATCTGAGAGGATCCCTTAATTTTGCCTATAAAAGGCAGTCCCTACTGCCTTGTTTCACAAGGTTTTGGCATCTGAAATTCCCCCCCCCCCCCTCGAAAAACAAAAGTTTCTGCAAGTTTTGAGATCTGAAAAATTTGAAATTTAAATCCAAAAACCAAATCTGAATTCTTAGAGCTTGAAAGTTCATCCTAGATCTTAAATTTCAAGAAAAACCAAAAAACAAAAATTCAGCAAAACTCCAAAAACTCCAAATATACTCTTCTCTTAAATTTTCTGAGTTTAATGTCAAGTTCTGGTTGTTAATCTACATTTCCAACTTAGATAAGGATAAAAATGGCTCAAATATTCCTTGTGTTTGTTTGTTGAAGCTCGGAAGTCCTCCTGGGTTTATTTCCAAGTCTAGTTGGGTTCATTTGGGTTTAATTTTGGCTATTTACTGGTGTTATTTGCCTAAGTCCATTCTTGGGTTTCAATTTGGAATCGCTGTGTTCTCCTGTTGAATATACAATTACTTGTGGTGCTGTGTACTGCTGTTGACATTCAGTTTTTCTCATTTGATTCAAATTCCAGGTACACCTTATATCATTCTCAAGTCTGGAAGTAAATGAAACTGCTGCCTGTTATTTTCCTTAGTGAATTTCATTGCTGTACTTCTGCGATTTTTGTATTTTTAATGTATATTTTCATCTGAAATTGAGAAGTGGACTGCTTTGGACTGTTTAAATATTTTTAAACTAATTGTAATTCATTCTCCTAATGACCTGAACGCTACGTGTAGAAGTTAGATTCATATTGCCATAATAGGTTTTTAGATTCATGATTAATTCATTTCCAGGTTTTCGTTGATTGTATACAAAAATATGAGCCTGTTTGAAAGCCTTGATTCAAATAATAAATCTATAGTTCATTAGGGCTCTAGTTGCAGGTTTCGATCTTATCAATGGTCGTAATCAGCTCTTATATTAGATATTAGTAGAATCAATGTCATGTTTAGTTTGAATAATCAATTTAGAGTATAGAACTTCAATATGTTAGTTTGAACAGGCACGTTTGTTTTGAAACCAAGAAATCTGCACTTATACATGCTAGGTCTGTTCGAATTTAACATTCCAATTTAGTTGATAATTACTCTAGTTTAATCGTTGCTCCCTACAATTGCTCGTATTAATTTGTAGTCCAATAGTCCTACGTAAATAAAAATAGTTGCTGCTGTTTGGTACGTGAAATGGTGCCCCAGTACTTCTCATTTAGCTTTCCAGTTCCATGCTT
>NC_031990.1:53440747-53587951 GCF_001879085.1 Nicotiana attenuata | reverse complement strand
AAAAATCAAAATCCAAAAATACGGGTTTCCTTCTTTTTGAAGTATTTTTTTTAAAAAAAACAAAAATCCAAAAAAAAATCAGTAACAAAAATCCAAAAATACTCTTTTCTTCTTTAGAAGTCTTTTTGTTTTAAATGTCACTAAAAATTTTGGAAAATTGAAGTCCNCTTCTTTTAGAAGTTCTTTTTTGTTTTAAAATGTACACTAAAAAATTTTTGGAAAAATTGAAGTCCAAAAATATTTTTTGCTTTTTACTTTAGAAGTACTTTTAGTAAATAAATAAAAGCTCTGAAATCCAAAATATTTTTCTTAAAAAGTCCCTCTTTCCAAAATTAAGAGGCAACATCAAAATCCAAAAATATTTTCTTTCTCCTTCAGAAAAAGAGAAAACAAATGAAATTTCTAACAAAAGTATTTTCTTTTACTTTTGAAATTCCCACAGTTCCAATAAAAAAAACGGAATTTTTAGAAGTCTTTATTTCAAAAATAAAATCAAAATCAAAATCAAAAATCCAAAAAAAAAAAATTCCCTTTCTTCTTTTAAAGAATTTTTTTTAGAAAATTCCAAAAGAAAAAAAAATCAAAAATCAAAATGTATTTCTTTTTGCCTTAAAGCTTTCATGGTCTGAGTTTTTTTCTTTTAAAAAAAAGAGAGAGTTAGTTTACTCAATTCTTGATCTTCCCGAACTACGCCGGTTTGTTTCACACCGGATGTGAGATACGTAGGCAACCCTCATCGGGTCCAACTTCCCTTTTTGCAAAAATAGCCCAAAATAATAAAATTTTAATTTTTGTCACAAATAAGTCGGGTGATGCCATTCTTGTTTAAAATAAGCCGAATGTCCCCAAAAGGGCGCCAGAAGGCTGTTTTCACAAGAACAGCCACCTTGGGTCATTTTCAACGATTAGCGGGCACAGCCTTAAAATCTTCTTTCCCGAAGTGCTGAAAGGTCGTCCCCGCAAAACCAGAGCTTTGTTTTTGAAATAAAAAAATTAATGAAAAATCGAAGATTCCCAAAAAATTATTTCTTTACTTTTCGCATTTATTTTGCAAGAACTACGCTTGGTCTGATTCATGCGGGGTCATGATACGTAGGCAATCTCCATAGGATTCGACCGTAACCCTAAGAGAAAGAATAAAGGGGAGGAAAGAAAATAAAAGAAAAAACAAGAGAGGAAAAGAAAACAAAACAGAAAGAAAATAAGAAAATCGAGAAAAAGAAACCATGGCAAAGGTAAGAATGAAAGAAAAGAAAAGAGGGAGAGAAAAGAAAAATGAGAAAAATGAGAGGAAAACCAGAAAAAGCAAGGAAAAGGCAGGAAAAAGAGGGTCAGAATAAAGAGCCGGAATGACGCATGCAACCGTTGCAAACATGTAGACACACATTTAACTGTATAGGTGCATCACGCCTCAACGTGCGATTACCTATCTGTTATTTGCCCCAAACTAACCATTTGCTGCTGTCACTTCCGGTCCAGATTTTATAGAAACGGTGGTTGATTTTTCTGTGGTAAACTGGCATCACATCAGTATTTTACCAGATCAAAAGGCAGCATAGAAATGTCTTCGGAAATGACTTTGCCACCAGTTCTCATCGCCAAAGACAACCTCATCTCAGGGATCCTGGCCTCCGAGTCTGCCACAGCTGAAGAAAATCGGATATTACGTCTCCGAATGATGGAGATGTGGGACGCATGGACTACT
Source organism: Nicotiana attenuata (assembly GCF_001879085.1). Taxonomy (NCBI): domain Eukaryota; kingdom Viridiplantae; phylum Streptophyta; class Magnoliopsida; order Solanales; family Solanaceae; genus Nicotiana; species Nicotiana attenuata. The sequence continues at coordinate 53,586,246 of NC_031990.1, read as the reverse complement.
GGCAGGGAGCCTCCAAGTGCTATCCCTGGCTTTCCTGAATTGTTCCTGAGAACCGGGGGTACTTCTAACATCCCCATCAGTCACCCGAATACCCCGTCTGCTCCTTCATAGGAACACCTTCTGAGGTACGCCCCCAGATATTCACATCAGGAGCAACTCCCAATATTTTTACTGCTCCACCATGCTCCGCCACCACACAACCTTCACTTCCAAGGCCCGCTCTTGATCCATCAGCCTTCACTTTCCAAAATCCCATCTTTCAAGCAGATCCTCCTCAATATCCCACATACACTTACCCTCAGCCATCGCCATTTGAGCTTACACCAGGGCAAGATAAAACTCCCAAAGCTCCTGAATAGGATGAGATAGCAAAAAGAATGAGGAGCCTTGAGCAGAGTCTGAAGAACATGCAAGGTTTAAGCGGGCAGAAGAGTGTTTCCTATACTGATCTATGCATGTTCCCTCACGTGCACCTGCCCATGGGGTTTAAAACACCGAAGTTCAAGAAGTATGACGGGCATGGCGATCCCATTGCTCACCTTAAAAAGTATTGCAACCAATTGCGCGGGGCTGGCGGAAAAGAAGAGTTGTTAATGGCTTACTTTAGAGAAAGCTTGGTAGGCATCGCCTCAGAATGGTATATGGATCAAGACGTCTCCCGATGGCACATTTGGGATGACCTTGACAGAGATTTTGTGAGGCAGTTTCACTACAACATCGACATTGCGCCAGACAGGAACTCCTTGGCGAATTTGACGAAGAAGCCCTCAGAAAGTTTCAGGGAATACGCTATTAAGTGGCGTGAGCAAGCGTCGAGGGTGAAACCTCCAATGGATGAAGTGGAAATGGTCACCATATTTCTTCAGGCCCAGGAAGCGGATTATTTCCAGAACATGATGTCAGCCATGGGCAAACCTTTTGCAGAGGCGATTAAGATCGGGGAAATGGTAGAAAATGGTTTGAAAACGGGCAGGATTTTGAGTCAGTCGGCCATCAGAGCAACCTCCCAAGCCATCCAAGGCGGGTCTGGAGAAATGGCCAAAGGTAATAAGAAAGAAGAAACGGTTATGGCAGCCTCAGGGGGAAGGAGACATCGCGCTCCCAGACCCATGTTTTCGGACAGAACCCCTCAACATTCTACCCTCGTCACGATATGGCTTATGCTCCTCCACCTTATGCAGTCATGAACGCTCAACCCTTCGGCCGGCCGCAGCCACATGCCAATAGAAATCAACCTCCGTTCCCAAGAAATCAGCCTCCCTACCAGAACCACTATAATCCTCGACCTCCGCAGAATAACTTCCGTCCTCGGGAACCACCCAGGAGACCAAACTTTACCCCAATTGGTGTATCTTACTCTAGTCTATTCCCGAAACTTGTCCAAATAGGTCTACTACAGCGGGTCCCTCAGAACAGACAAAACCCGGCCTCGCCTGCCTACAGAGCTGGTGTCAGGTGTGCATACCATTCAGGGGCAGGGGCCATCATACAAATGACTGTTGGACTCTGAAACAAGCGGTGGAGAACTTAATAGAGCAAGGGAAAATTGTGTTGAAGGATGAGGACGTCCCAAATGTGACCAATAATCCGCTGCCCGCTCACAACAACGGGCCAGTAATCGGGATGATTTGTGAAGATAGGGAGTTTGATCCAGCATTAAAAGCTATAATTGCTATCGCTTATGCTAAAACAAAGCCAAAGGTGGCCCCAAAGCAAGAGAAAGGGGAAAAGAAGAGCAAAATCACCAACACAGAACAAGAAAAGAAAGCTGGTTTGAAAAAAGGAACACAAATGTACATACCCAAGCAAGCCTATGTGGTGCGGGGGACAATCAAACCACCTCGGCTGAGTGAGCCAGTGGTTATTGGACGCGTACCACAGAAGCCTATGATGAACCCTGCTGCGGTACCATGGAATTATCATCAGACGGTGGTTACGTACAAGGGTAAAGAGATCTTGGGAGAGCTGTTAGAAAAGCCCCCTGTTGAGAAATATTCAAATATAGAGGAGGTAAACAATGCCACCAGAAGGCGTTTCCAGCCTAAGAAGCCTGTGAGTGCTGAGGAAGCAGAAGTGTTCTTTCAAAAAATGAAAATGGCCGATTATGAGGTGGTACATTTGTATGAAACTTTTGTCAAGCCTAATTACAGTAAAGAGGAAGATAATAAGGTTTTCACGGCTGAAGAAATTGAGGAAATACATGGTGCAATGAGGAAAATGCTCTACGAAACCCACATGGTCCAGCCCGGAGAGGGCACTAGCACCGCTGTGGTGTTATACATGGGACCAAGCGCCAAGCTTCAAAACTGGAAGGCTACGCCATTCCCGATCAGGCGGGAGTCCCGGTAGACCCGTCCTGCTACTTTTTCCGCATCCCGAGTTATTCTAGGGTGTAACTCGGATGTTTCCTGTAGTTTCTTGTCTTTAAATTCCCGAATGTGAACCCTATTATCTTCAAAATTCCAAGAAATGAAATCAATATTTCATCGTTCATTTTTCTTTATCCTTTCTGATTTTGCTATTTTTCTCCTTCATTTCTTCTCTTTAGCTCTAATAATGCAGCATTAAATGACATGACATGCTTGCGGACTTCATGCCTAGATCCCACAACGCTGTCAGATTTCGAAATAATGAATCAAGAGTCAAAATGCAAAGAAGGTAACCTTGAGGAAATAAAACAAAGAATTGGAACAATTGAAGGAAAATTGGTTCGCGGGTTGGAAAGGTCCATACATTACAACAAAAGAGTGTGTTGTACTCAGGGCACATCCGTGCAGTTGTACCAACAAAGAATGGCCCGCGCTTACAACAAGAAGGTGCGTCCCAGGAATTTTGAAGTGGGACAACTCGTGTTAAGACGCATTCTCCCTCATCACCAGGAAGCAAAAGGAAAATTCGCTCCTAATTGGAAGGGTCCATACATCATCCGGAAAATATTGCCTAGAGGAGCATTGTATTTGGGAGATATCGAAGTAAATGATCCTGAAACAGCTGTGAATGCAGATGCAGTAAAAAGGTACTATGTCTAGACATTCTACGGTGACGGATTTTGTGCAATTAAGATGACGAAGGTTTTCCTTCTCGCTACCTAAACACTACCAATCCTTCGTAAACCCTTTGAGCCGGTTACTCTTCTTTGATCACCCTCCTAGGAACCCGAAAGTACTATAAAAAAAAGTGAAAAAAAAAGAAGAAGAACAAAAAAGAAAAGAAGAAAAGAGGAAAAACAAAACAAAAAAAAACAAAAAACATCCAAAACAAATGTTTTCCCTGAACTACGTTTGACTTGATTCCGAAAGGATACGTAGGCAGCCTCTCTCTGGGGTTCAGTCACAGCAAAACAAAAATTCCAATTTCCCCGAAAAATGAAACTGGGGCAGATGATATAATGACTCGGCAATGAGCCCACAAAACGGTTCCAAAGTTGTAATAACATCCAAGATTCTTTTTACCCAAAAACCTTGTCCAAGTCCTTCCGATCAATTGGCAAAGGCGTAGGAATTGAAAACATCATTGTTGGAATCTGATGCAATCAAAATGAGAGAAATAAAATGAGAGAGTCTTATCGGTGAAAATCTACGGGCACCATAAGGCGACGGTGAGTAGAGAAATTGAAAATGAAAGAGTCCGCTTAGTGAAAACTCGTAAAGAGCACTATCGGGCGACGGTGAGAAGAGAAATGAGAGAGGGCGATACGCGAAAACCCACAAAGGGAGCCGTCGGCCGAAGAGAGGACATCTCCCACCACTGAAAGAGTCCTGGCAAGGTTCCCTGGTTTTGAGACACGGGTCAATGAGTTTATGAGAAGTTGGAAAGTTTGTGCAGGTCGGGCATCCAGTCCAAGAAGCATGTCATGTTTATTTGGAGCTTGTATGCACCCCCAGATAAGTCCTTCTCTTCCCCCCGAAAGGGACGCTTCTCTTTAAATTCATCTTCTTGCTTACTTATTCCTTGAATCCCTTTCGGTCTAACGCTGATTCCAAAACTATTACAAAGAAAAGGTGGCAGGATTGGCTTTACAGGGCTCCCCCTAACAAAAGCTAAAGAAAGTACCCAGCCTCAGCGGACGCATCAAGTCAATCCCGACTGGCCATATTGGCAGATGCTTTGAAATCAAGCTATTGAAAGAGAAAAACAAAAAAAAAGGTCAAGGACAAAGGTCTTAAGGCAAAATAAAGTGAAAGGCCGGAGCCCCACGCGGGCATGTTGTCATGAAATCCTGCAAGATGAGCCATCCGGTTTGAAAGAGAGAAGAATCTTCAAAACCAGCAAGCAGCAGAGGTTCTCAACAGAAGATAGGCCAAAATCAAATAATCAAGGCCACAAAACCAACCACCGTTTCAAACTAACAATTGTTCTTTGTTTGAAAATTGAAACAGGTGCATTCCAGGCAACCGCGCAAAAGCAGTTGCAACCAAAAGAAAAGAAACGCGCAAGTGCTGAAATAGCTTTGCAGCAGATAATCAATGCAAAAGGGAAGTTTCCTTCAATTTCTTTCCTGCATCTTATCAGAAATGAAAAAAAAAAGATAACCAAAGAATCCCAAAAAAGGATAGTATAGACTTCCCAATATCAATCTGTTACTTGGTTTAGCCAATATTAGGGCTCCAACCCCTGAGTTGAGCGTATTTCCTTTTAGCCAACATTAGGGCTCTAACCCCTGAGTTGAGCGTTTCTTCCTCTAGCCAACATTAGGGCTCCAACCCCTGAGTTGAGCGTTTTTCCTTTTAGCCAACATTAGGGCTCCAATCCCTGAGTTGAGCGTTTTTTCCTTTAGCCAACATTAGGGCTCCAACCCCTGAGTTGAGCGTTTTTCCTTTTAGCCAACATTAGGGCTCCAACCCCTGAGTTGAGCGTTTTCCTTTTAGCCAACATTAAGGCTCCAACCCCTGAGTTGAGCGTTGGCTCCAACCCCTGAGTTGAGCGTTTTTCCTTTTAGCCAACATTAGGGCTCCAACCCCTGAGTTGAGCGTTTTCCTTTTAGCCAACATTAGGGCTCCAATCCCTGAGTTGTGCCTTTTTAGACATAGGGCCTCGATTCCCTAGTTGCCTTTTGCCAACATTCGGGCTCCCCTGAGTTGAGCGTTTTCCCTTTAGCCAACATTAGGGCTCCAACCCCTGAGTTAAGCATTTTCCTTTAGCCAACATTAGGGCTCAAACCCCTGAGTTGAGCGTTTTTCCTTTTAGCCAACATTAGGGCTCCAACCCCTGAGTTGAGCGTTGGCTCCAACCCCTGAGTTGAGCGTTTTTCCTTTTAGCCAACATTAGGGCTCCAACCCCTGAGTTGAGCGTTTTTCCTTCTAGCCAACATTAGGGCTCCAACCCCTGAGTTGAGCATTTTTTCCTCTAGCCAACATTAGGGCTCCAACCCCTGAGTTGAGCGTTTTCCTTTTAGCCAACATTAGGGCTCCAACCCCTGAGTTGAGCGTTCTTCCTTTTAGCCAACATTATCGCTCCAACCCATGAGTTGAGCGTTTTTTCCTTTTAGCCAACATTAGGGCTCCAACCCCTGAGTTGAGAGTTTTTCCTTTTAGCCAACATTAGGGCTCCAACCCCTGAGTTGAGTGTTTTTTCCCTTTAGCCAACATTAGGGGTCCAACCCCTGTGTTGAGCATTTTTTCCCTTTAGCCAACATTAGGACTCCAACCCCTGAGTTGAGCGTTTTCCCTTTTAGCCACCATTAGGGCTCCAACACCTGAGTTGAGCATTTTTCCTTTTAGCCAACATTAGGGCTCCAACCCCTGAGTTGATCGTTTTCCTTTTAGCCAACATTAGGGCTCCAAAACATTAGGGCTCCAACCCCTGAGTTGAGCATTTTTCCTTTTAGCCAACATTAGGGCTCCAACCCCTGAGTTGAGCGTTTTCCCTTTAGCCAACATTAGGGCTCCAACCCCTGAGTTGAGCGTTTTTCCTTTTAGCCAACATTAGGGCTCCAACCCCTGAGTTGAGCGTTTTTCCTTTTAGCCAACATTAGGGCTCCAACCCCTGAGTTGAGCGTTTCCCTTTTAGCCAACATTAAGGCTCCAACCCCTGAGTTGAGTGTTTTCCTTTTAGCCAACATTTGGGCTCCAACCCCTGAGTTGAGCGTTTTTACTTTTAACCAACATTAGGGCTCCAACCCTTGAGTTGAGCGTTTTTCCTTTTAGCCAATATTAGGGCTCCAATCCCTGAGTTGCGCCTTGTAGAAACAGGTTTCCATTCCCTAATCCGTTTCATCATAGACAAATACAATTCTTGAAAATGAAAAAAAAACAGAGAATGAGTTCAGATGTTGTCACAAATAACTCACGAAATTTTCCTAGTGAAAACTGGGGCAGAAAAATTTCGTTTGTTTGTTTGTTTTGGTGTCTGAGCAGGTTTGACCTCAGGGCACAAGGTGCGAGATGACCGATGGAATGAATTTCAATCCAGAATAAAGAAAAGAAGAAAAGAACAAAAAGAAATGAACTCAAATGTGAAGCAAACAACGGTGCGGATTGCTCAAAATCTTATTGAAGTCACAAGCTTCGCTGATCCCGTTTTGATCCAATGCTGCAGAAAGAAACAAACACCTACAACTTACGAGCATCAAGATTCAGATCAGGGTCCACAGCAAAACCAGCTAAGACTCAAGATCAAGTTTCAAGAGAATTATAGATAGGAATCTTGTAACTCATAGTTGATAGGCATAGCTAGCTTAGCTTTGATTTTCCTTTTGGTGTAATAAGGAGGTCAGTAAGCAGTAGCAGCAGCAACAGCAGTGAAATCACAGCTCCTGGTAGTCCCAGCTACCAAACTTTCCAGAACTACACTGACCGGATTCCTTTATAGCCAAGGACATGTAGGCAACCTTTGAAGCAGGGTTCGGTCAGACGGTTTTCAAAATGCTTCTCCTTGAGTGCCAAGCAGGCAAAAATCTCATAGTTGCTCATTTATCTTTGCCCGAAAACCCTTCGTGTCTCCGAGCAAAGAGGGGCAGCTGTGAGCACGTGCTTTTTGCCGCGCTTAAGTTACTCCTATAGAATTCATTAAAATTAGAATTTTCTTTTAGTATTTGAATTTTTAGGAGTTAATTGCATGATTTTGTGTTTTGTTTGCATTTTATGTGCATTTTTAGTTGTTTAAATTTTCCTCTTAAAATTAGGATCTAGTTAATCTTTGGAAATTTAAGTAGTTCAATTGTAGATTTAAATTAGGTTTATTTTTATCCAACAAAATCAAAATCAAAATAAAATAAATAATTTTGAATAAAAGATTTTAAAAAGAATAAGAAGTCTTCTTAATAAGAGACCCGAAATTGGGCCATTTTTGCTCAAATACCACAACCCAAAATGCACAAACCCGTTTCAAGTGCCCAGCCCACCCCTAACCGGTCCAAATGACCATGCCCCTGAGACCAATACAACGACGTAGTATAAGAGGGATACTACGTCATTTTGAATTAGTGAGTGTCAAATCAATCCAAGCCATCCATCCACTCTAATCCAACGGCCCTGGTTCAATCATGGATTTTAAATAAAACTGTCCAAATTTGTCAAAAACTCTAAAGACAAACCTCCTCTTCCTCGTACCCCCGTCACCTCTCCGTCTCCCACCGCCGCCCACCATCAGACCACCGTGTCTCCGCCGTCCTCCGCCTTCCGCCACCGGCCGGAAATCGCCTCCGCCGGCGGCGAACCTCCAAACTCGCCCAAATTTACACCACTACCCCATCTCAACCTCCTCGTTCCGAATCCACGATCCATTTTCCTCAAAACACACCCAAGATCTTCGAATCTTGAATCAAAGTTCCGCCCCAAAACCTTAACTCCTCCAAAATTCCCAAAAATCACACCCTACACTCTCCTAACCCTCCTCTACCTAAACCCCAAACTATTTTCCCCCAAATCCAACCGCAACTTTTAAAATTTTAGATCTAGGGTTTTATAAAAACTGGTTGAATCCTTCAAGGACTACCAAGTATTGATTTGGTTTCCTAAATAAATTATATGTTTGTTCTTACCAAGAACAAACATATAATATTATTTGGGAATTCAATTCGAATTCAATCAAATAGAAGACCAAAAATCAGTGGTTCCTACTCTTTATTTGATTACATTTCTTGTTTGATTGATTCTGTTCTCATAGTTTTTAATTTCTAGTTTGATTTTCGTTTTTGATCTTGTTCGATTCTGTTCTGATTTTTCTTTTGTTTTTGTGCAGATTTTGTGTTTAATTTTTTCGATTAATTCGGATTGTTTGTTTGTTCTGTTTAGATTTTAGTTTGTTATGATTTCTGATTTTAGTTTGATTTTAGTTTGATTTTATTTGATTAGGATTTGTTCTGTTTTGATTGTTGTTCTGTTCTATCTTTAATTTCCATAATTTGATTTTAGTCATTGTTTGATTTTTATTGTTATTATTTCAGTGTTTTAGTTAGTAATTTCTTATTGTTGTTATTAATTTAGTTGTTTGGATATAGCTGAGTTCAAATTCCTTGAGTTTAGCCATAGTCAAATTCCAACCAGGGTAAAGGGGCAGAGGTTTAGTTAATACTAGGTTAGTAAAATCCAGGCTAAATAAAGGGTAGTATAGGCATTCCTAGGTAGAAAACAATGCTATAGGTGAAGCTAGAACCTTCTAGGATCTTCTAAAATAGGACTTCAATTGAAATATCAATAAATTAGGGGAAAGACTTGGCCAACAAGCCAAAACTTAGGGACTAATTAGTAAAAACTGAAAATAAAAGAGGGACTAAAGGTGTGAACAAAAAATCTGAGAGGATCCCTTAATTTTGCCTATAAAAGGCAGTCCCTACTACCTTGTTTCACAAGGTTTTGGCATCTGAAATTCCCCCCCCCCCCCTGAAAAACAAAAGTTTCTGCAAGTTTTGAGATCTGAAAAATTTGAAATTCAAATCCAAAAACCAAATCTGAATTCTTAGAGCTTGAAAGTTCATCCTAGATCTTAAATTTCAAGAAAAAACAAAAAACAAAAATTCAGCAAAACTCCAAAAACTCCAAATATACTCTTCTCTTAAATTTTCTGAGTTTAATGTCAAGTTCTGGTTGTTAATCTACATTTCCAACTTAGATAAGGATAAAAATGGCTCAAATATTCCTTGTGCTTGTTTGTTGAAGCTCGGATGTCCTCCTGGGTTTATTTCCATGTCTAGTTGGGTCCATTTGGGTTTAATTTTGGCTATTTACTAGTGTTATTTGCCTAAGTCCATTCATGGGTTTCAATTTGGAATCGCTGTGTTCTCCTGTTGAATATACAATTACTTGTGGTGCTGTGTACTGCTGCTGACATTCAGTTTTTCTCATTTGATTCAAATTCCAGGTACACCTTATGTCATTCTCAAGTCTGGAAGTAAATGAAACTGCTGCCTGTTATTTTCCTTAGTGAATTTCATTGCTGTACTTCTAGGATTTTTGTATTTTTAATGTATATTTTCATCTGAAATTGAGAACTGGACTGTTTGGGACTGTTTAAATATTTTTAAACTAATCGTAATTCATTCTCCTAATGACCTGAACGCTTCGTGTAGAAGTTAGATTCAGATTGCCATAATAGGATTTTAGATTCATGATTAATTCATTTCCAGGTTTTCATTGATTGTATACAAAAATATGAGCCTGTTTGAAAGCCTTGATTCAAATAATAAATCTATAGTTCATTAGGGCTCTAGTTGCAGGTTTCGATCTTATCAATGGTCGTAATCAGCTCTTATATTAGATATTAGTAGAATCAATGTCATGTTTAGTTTGAATAATCAATTTAGAGTATAGAACTTCAATATGTTAGTTTGAACAGGCACGTTTGTTTTGAAACCAAGAAATCTGCACTTATACATGCTAGGTCTGTTCGAATTTAACATTCCAATTTAGTTGATAATTACTCTAGTTTAATCGTTGCTCCCTACAATTGCTCGTATTAATTTGTAGTCCAATAGTCCTACGTAAATAAAAATAGTTGCTGCTGTTTGGTACGTGAAATGGTGCCCCAGTACTTCTCATTTAGCTTTCCAGTTCCATGCTTCATGTCTACCAGCATTAAGTCCATATTCCAGACCCCTGAATTGGATCAATATTGGTATTGAAATCAACTCAAGTAGTATGTCAAGTAGCAAGCCCAGTGGTATTGGATATGATGACAGTGAAATAAATTTGAATTATAAATTTGGGCCTTCGAGTTAGGTAGCGAATTCAAATTAAGAGGTTTTCCCCTTTTGTTTGAGTTCGGACTTGAATTTGAGGCCCGAATTTTATAATGCTAATTAATTAGGGTTCTTTTTAGGGACAATCGTTAATAGAAAATCGTAGTTCTTTTAGACTGGCCTTTTAAAATAAAAACGAGGCGCGCCATGCCAAATAAAACTCATAAATTGTGTGGCCCTCTTTAAATGTTTATATTAAAATACTTAGAATTCGGGACGTGCCGTTTAGCGAATTTTCACGGCCTCCCGCAACGTCATCAACACGTTAGACGCTTTAGGCGCGCTTTTAATAATTTTACCTTCCTAAATACGGGTGTGCATTTTATGCTACCCAAATCCAAATCCCAAAATGTTGAATGAAAATGTGTCGAGGATCCGGGTGCATTTTATGTGACGTGATCCAAAAATACGTTTTTAAACGACGTTCACTTTCTTAAAACATTTTAATTAAAAGTGGTAAATAATTTTAAAATTGCACTATAGGATAACATGTATAAAAAATCAGATTTTTAGCCATTTATAATAGTTTAAGCGACCATGCTAGAACCACGGGATCCGGGGGTGCCTAACACCTTCCCTCGGGTCAACAGAATTCCTTATTCAGAATTTCTGGTTCGCAGACTCCAACTGGGGAAGTCGAAATTTTCCTCGATGTGGGATTCAAGTTAAACCGGTGACTTGGGACACCAAAAGCGACCATGCTAGAACCACGGGATCCGGGGGTGCCTAACACCTTCCCTCGGGTCAACAGAATTCCTTATTCAGAATTTCTGGTTCGCAGACTCCAACTGGGNATAGTTGCTGCTGTTTGGTACGTGAAATGGTGCCCCAGTACTTCTCATTTAGCTTTCCAGTTCCATGCTTCATGTCTACCAGCATTAAGCCCATATTCCAGACCCCTGAATTGGATCAATATTGGTATTGAAATCAACTCAAGTAGTATGTCAAGTAGCAAGCCCAGTGGTATTGTTTCGAATTTATTAAGATGAAGGCTGATGTGAGCTTAAAGCCCAGTTTACCGCTCTTTATATTGGGCTCGTTTTGAGGCCCAAAGCCTTGGACGTTTGGTTTGAACATACGGAGGATCTCAATCTACTCACTAAGTATTGGATATGATGACAGTGAAATAAATTTGAATTATAAATTTGGGCCTTCGAGTTAGGTAGCGAATTAAAATTAAGAGGTTTTCCCCTTTTGTTCGAGTTCGGACTTGAATTTGAGGCCCGAATTTTATAATGCTAATTAATTAGGGTTCTTTTTAGGGACAATCGTTAATAGAAAATCGTAGTTCTTTTAGACTGGCCTTTTAAAATAAAAACGAGGCGCGCCATGCCAAATAAAACTCCTAAATTGTGTGGCCCTCTTTAAATGTTTATATTAAAATACTTAGAATTCGGGACGTGCCGTTTAGCAAATTTCCACGGCCTCCCGCAAAGTCATCAACACGTTAGACGCTTTAGGCGCGCTTTTAATAATATTACCTTCCTAAATACGGGTGTGCATTTTATGCAACCCAAATCCAAATCCCAAACGTTGAATGAAAATGTGTCGAGGATCCGGGTGCATTTCATGTGACGTGATCCAAAAATACGTTTTTAAACGACGTTCACTTTCTTAAAATTTTTTAATTAAAAGCGATAAATAATTTTAAAATTTCACTATAGGATAACATGTATAAAAAATCAGATTTTTAGCCATTTATAATAGTTTAAGCGACCGTGCTAGAACCACGGGATCCGGGGGTGCCTAACACCTTCCCTCGGGTCAACAGAATTCCTTATTCAAAATTTCTGGTTCGCAGACTCCAACTGGAGAAGTCGAAATTTTCCTCGATGTGGGATTCAAGTTAAACCGGTGACTTGGGACACCAAAAGCCAATCCTATCCCAAGTGGTAACTCTAAACAAATAAATAATCCCATTTCGAATAATGTCACTTTAAATGGAAAAACTCCCTTATACATTTATCTTTCGAGGTAGGTGTGTAAAAAAGGAGGTGTGACACTGATTAGGGTCTGAATAAACTTAAAAGTTAAAGCAGGCTGATTTTTTACATATTTTCAGATAAGAAGACCGAGTTAGACCTGCTGGTTAATCAAGACTGTTGCAGTTTATAATTTTACCCTAAGGCTTGCCTAAGTGATAGACGAAAACCTATAGGCATGATGTCTACAGATTTCAGAAATAAGAAAATGAACTGATTACATGTTGATTTAAAGGGAAGTTGCTCGTTAAAAATGAATTTTAGAAAACACGAGTTCTGCTGTTGGTAACGCATTATTACTGCTAATTTTAAACTCATAAGCGAGTGAGGCTATTCAGATTTGAATTAGAACCCCTGTAGGCATGCTTTCTATGTGTTTGCCAACTTAGAACATTGTTATAGACATGGAAGAGTGCGGAAATCCTATAACATGATCTCTAGGTGTTGCATTGTTTTACTTAAGGCCTATAGACACGTTTGCCTAGTGAAAAGCGGGTATGCAAGAATCAAAAAAGACCAATAGGCATATTCTCTACGTGCGTGTGCAGAAACTATAGACATAATATCTACATGAAAGTGCGAATCCCTATAGTCATGGTATCTAAATGAGAATGCAGAGTTTCTTATAGACATGATAGCTAAATGAGATGCAGAAATCCTATCGGCATGATAACTACATGAAAATGCATAAGTCTTATAGGCATGGTAACTATATGAAAGTGCAGAAATCTTATAGGCATCGTAACTATACGAAAAACACTGAAATTAGAGATTCCTATAGGCAAGTTATCTACCCTTTTCATGCATAGCCACCCCTCCCTTTTCACTAAACATCCCCGCAGGTTTATTACAAAGTTATTACAGCCCAGAATGGAATAAGAAAAGCAAAATTACATCAGAAATTAAAAGTACAACCAAGGGGAGCCTAATTCAGGCTCCTTGTCTGAAACATGAGATGAGCCAACTCCAATGATCCGATTTAAAAAGCCTTTCTCTCATTTGGGGTGTGTCAGAGTTCCCTAAGAGCCTCATGTGGACTCCGGGCAGTGCTCACACCCAAATACATTACAGGATTAAGACATAGTGCAGTGTGGAAAGGCCAGCTCTCATGTGTCCAAGTTCAGAGGGAACTCAAGGTCCCAAAGCAAGGGTCACAAGAGAGGGGCAGAACTTAGAAACTAGGAGAGAGTGTAAGTGTAGAAGGGAGTGTAAGTGCAGAAGGGGAAATCTAAAAGGGGAGAGGAAAAGGGAATTGCTTAAAATCAGTGCACATAGGAGCATAGGGAAGTGGGGAATTTGCAAGAACACAAGAAGAGCAGGCTGATGGGCATACCTAGCAATGGGATGTGCTGGCATACCCTCCAGCCTGTTTTAGAGGTTAAGACCTCATTGATTCAGAACCCAGTTCATGGACAATAACTGCTGTTGTCATGCCCTAAGTCACTGCTCACAAACACATAGGGGTAACGGGATAGGGAGCAAAGATTCACAGTAGAAACAGGCAATAGAACATAGGCATGCTAAATTAAATATTGAATTCTACATAGACAGTAAAGTAGACATGGATATAAAGACTGTAAGTAAACACATTGGGGTGATGCTGAAAACTAAAATTAGGACATACCAGTTTCAAGGAAACAAGTAAGAAGAGTAGTAGTCTTGTAAAAGCCAAAGTGCAAACAGGAAGACAGAATACTATGAGTGTGAGTTGAAGAGAGATTGTGAAATTGTGGGGTCTAAAATGTGCTTTCGTGTGTTCAATCGTCTGTTCAATCGTGTGTTTGTGAAAAGAGGGGTCGTGTATTTATAGTGTGGAAGTCATGAGGAAATAAGGTAAGAAAATAATTGAAGACTGATTGTAAATCAATCACATAAGACTCCCTTTAATTAAGGGATTCAAATTCAGACGGGAATAAAACAATTAAGGAAAGAAATTAATCAAACACTTGTGTAAAGCATGCAATTGGGGGTAAATACATAAAGGTAATTTAAGGACAAGGTCTCTGAAATACACGGTTGTACAATTTAAGGAAAGAAAATCAATTAACAGCCAAGAAATCACAAGGTCTGAGATTTGGTATGAATGAACCAAGTTAGAAAGATGGAAAAGGTTTTCACTTAAGGAAAATCAGTAAACAATCAATTAGACCTATTAAAAAGGAATCCTGAGCCAATCACTAGTTTGAAAACCTCTTTGGAGAAAGATTTATCACACATATAAAGCATACAGACACGTTTAAACATGAAAGAACTGTCATGCCAATCAGTAGAAGAGTTTAGTGTGGAAGAAATTTAAAAGTTCAGAGTTGTATGTAAGCAAAGAAGTTCAGACTTAATTCAAAAACTCAAAAGTTGGTCTGAGAGAGTCAAGGGTTCTAAAATATAACCCTAGTTCAATCACATGACCAAACCTCGGCCGAACCCCCAAATTCTAGGGTTTCCACCTTGAATCAAATACAGAGATGAGGAAGCAAGTAGTCGAAATAGGCTCAGGGGTTTCTTTCAGAAACTCATGAGAACACATGCAAACACAGTAGAAAGAGTAGAAGAAACATGCTTAAGAAAGTTTTTTCTCAGAAAAACCTAAACAGGGATCAGTAGAAAGAAAATATCAAAGAACACAGTAGAAAGGTATAGTATAGCAGGACATAGTAGAAGAAATATCATAACATAGTAGAAAGCCCATGAGAACATAATATGAAAACATGGTAGAAGAAACACAAGCGTGGAGCATATAGAACACAGTAAAGAACATTCAGGAACGGAGTATAAAACTCAGTAAAAGACCATACAAGAAATTGGTAAAAGAAAAAGCACAAGAACACAGTAGAAAGCATGCGAGAATATAATATAGGAAACACAATGAGATAAACATGTGAGAGCAGGGTATAGAGACACAGTAAGAAAACAAAAAATTAAAAAGCACAGAAGAACATGTGTGGTAGAAAGGAAACATATGAGCATAGTAGAGACAAATACACACAAAGAAAGGGAAAAGAAAATTCGGAGAAATATTTTAAGCGTTTCAGAAAACCCCAAATCGAAAAAGAATCGATTTTGAAAGTAATTTTTGAAAGAAAGTTGGGGAAACCATTTGAAAACTCAAATAGAGCATGGATACACAACAGATCTAAGAAAAATCGGAGAAAACCTCTAATAGTTAGGGTTTCAGAAGAACCCTAAAATGAGAAAGGCTTTGACAATGTCCGATCTGAGTCGGAGAAGATCAGAATCAGTCTCAGAAGACCAGGATACGCCGGAGCAAAGCCGGAGATGGCCGTAGAACCTTGGATCGGTGGAGATCTGAACGAACACATTCGAGGTTAGACCTCGAACTTTCGAGTACCAAGCGTATAAGAGCAAAGGGAGGTGAGTTTAAGCCTCACATGGCCTGAGAAGCCATGGATTCCGGTGGTTTCGAGGTTGGAGACGGTAGGAGACAATTAGGGTTTTGAGAACATTCGAGAGAGTTTGAGAGAGTGGGGTGTTTAGAGGCGGCTGATAGATGAGGAATGAGGGGATTAGGGTAGTCGTTTGGATTAAAAAAGGCAAGAATGAATAGGGGCCGTTGATCTCAGGGATCAACGGCCAGGATAAGAGGGATCTGGGTCGGGTAGGTTTTAGTTGGGTCAGGGGCGGGTTAAATCGAAATTGGGTTAGCCCATTTATGATTGAAATTGGGTTTTAATTGGGGGTTGTTTTGGGTTATAATTGAAATGAAACAGGGCTTGTATTTAAATAGCCAGTTTTTCCCTTTTTATTTTATAAAAAATAGTAAGATAATTTCTGGAAACACATTAAAGGTACTAAATTAATTAATAATATATAAATATTAAAATAAAAATACTGAACCAGTTTCATAATTATAAAATGTTATTAAATCTCAAAATAGGCTAAAATTGTAATTGTATGCAATTTAGCTTTAAAATTACTAAGTAAATTTGTAAAAATGCGAAAAAATTACCTTAGCTATATTTTGGTATAAATGTGAGAATAAAATAAGTTATTCACCAAAATAATAATTTGAGGAACAATTATTTGTTTTTGTACTATCAAAATAGGACAATAAATTGATTAAAAAAATCCTTTAAAAAATAGGAAAAATACATAAAACATTTGGGCATACTTATATATGCATATGTATATTATTTTGAAAGTATTTTGCATATATAGAATATACAGGGAAAAATTGGGTATCAACAGCTGCCCCTCTTTACCCGGGAAGGATGGAAGAGTTGTCGAGTAAAGATATGATGGCCAATTTTGACTGAGTGAAACGGTTTGAAGAGGTTGACCGTGCTCTGGTTCCTGAGCTGCCTATATATCCCCGGTCTTACAGGAATCAGGCCATATGTTATTCAGGATCCATTGGCGGGATATGCCGATGGAGATCTTTCAAGAATGGACGCGATATTTAGGTTGGGATGGATGGTTAAAGTCTGATAGGGCTGCGGGAACTGGAGCGTGATGCTCCTGCTGAAACGGCCGTTGCTTGTCGGTTTACCTGCAAACAAGCAATACAAGCGTATATCGTGCGGAAAAATTAGACGTGATGCAAATTCTCGTCGGACCATGAATGCCGTCTTCGGACGGTTAGGATGACGTCCTTAGACCATGATGTCCTGGGCCATGAAGCATATAATAAAGGATTTGCAGGCTATGAAATAATTCTCTCGGGCTATGAGAATGATGCCTCCGAACTATGATGCCTTTGAATAATGATATGCAAGAGATTAAAAGGGGTCCTCAGGCCATGGCATGGCGTTCTCGGGCTATGCGAATGGTGCCTCCGAACAATGACGCCTTAGGACAAATTTGGCGATCTTTTAGCCCATGCAATGCGATAGGTGGCGATCTTTCAGCCCATGAAAGCGTAAATAAAGTGGCGATATTTCAGCCGATGCAAGACATAAATAAAGATGGCGATCTTTCAGCCGATGCAGGACATAAATAAAGGTGGCGATCTTTCAGCCGATGCAGGACATAAATAAAGGTGGCGATCTTTCAGCCGATGCAAGATGTAAATAGAGGTGGCGATCTTTTAACCATGCAAGACATAAATAGAGGTGGCGACTTTCAACCATGCAGATGGAGGTATAGCTTAACCTCGGAAGGCAGAATGACAGCCTTATGCAATGCAAGGATGCAGATGGAGACAGAGCTTAATCTCGAAAGGCAGAATAGTAGCCTTATGCAATGCAGAAATGCAAATGGAGGCAGTGCTTAGTCTCGGAAGGCAGAATGGTAGCCTTATGCAATGCAGAAATGCAGATGGAGACAGTGCTTAGTCTCGGAAGGCAGAATGGTAGCCTTATGCAATGCAGAAATACAGATGGAGACAGTCCTTAATCTCGGAAGGCAGATTGGTAGCCTTATGCAATGCAGAAATAAAAGGTGAATAGTAATAAAATTTCTTAGCTGATAGCTGATAGCTGATAGCCGATTGCGATATCGTGGCTGTTGGGGGTACTGTATGCGGATAGCAACTGTGAATAGGTGTGACAGTTCTGAGAGTTATATTCCTGAACAGTATGAGTGTATAATATATGTTTTTGCAACTTGGGTGCCTGCATCCAAAGAAAAATTGTGAGTTTTGTAAAGGGGAAAGGTTAGTTCGTGTTTCCGCTGACTTTGCTTGATCTGCTCGGCTCTGATGACACGGTATGTATCATGGGGGTAGCATTGTTGAACAAAGCGATTTTGATAATAAATATGCATGAGTTTGTTAAAGATATGACATAAGTATATATTTAAGAAATAGTTTTTAGATGAACCGACAACTATGACGTGATTCAGGACATTGCAACCTCTCTCGTTATAGAATTTTGAGGGTCCTCCTCAAAATTCTGCCCCAGTTTAATGGGTTGATACTTCTGATGGTTGCTTGCGATGATCGGCTGAAGTTACTTCGGAATTTTGAGGGTCCTCCTCAAAATTCTGCCCCAGTATCCAATTGCGGGGGGAATGAAAATTTTAGTGAATTGTGATCGAACCCATAAGGCTGCCTACGTATCCCCTCTTAAATGGGAATCTGGTCAGACGTAGTTCAAATTTCATCATATAGGAAAACATAAGATTACACATAGTAGCGCTTGACTGCATCTGAGTTGATTGGTTTTGGCCAAACTTCTCCATCCATTTCTGCAAGTATAAGGGCTCCTCCTGTCAGAACCAGATGAATCATGTATGGACCCTGCCAATTAGGAAAGAATTTCCCTTTGGCCTCATCTTGATGCGGGAAAATTTTCTTTAACACCAGCTGCCCTGGTGTGAACCGTCTTGGCTTGACCCTCTTGTTGAAAGCTCTGGACATTTTGTTTTGATAAAGCCGACCGTGGCAAACTGCATTCATTCTCTTCCTATCTATAAGAGCCAGCTGCTTTTAGCGGCTTCTCACCCATTCTGCGTCGTCAAGCTCCGCTTCTTGTTTGATCCTTAAGGAAGGAATTTCTACTTCGGCCGGAATGACGGCTTCCGTACCATAAAACCAGCATATAGGGAGTTGCCGCAGTTGATGTTCGGACTGTGGTGCGATACCCCAATAGAGAGAACGATAGCTTTT
Source organism: Nicotiana attenuata (assembly GCF_001879085.1). Lineage (NCBI taxonomy): Eukaryota > Viridiplantae > Streptophyta > Magnoliopsida > Solanales > Solanaceae > Nicotiana > Nicotiana attenuata. The sequence continues at coordinate 53,567,525 of NC_031990.1, read as the reverse complement.
CGTGCCACTGCTTATGCTTCTCTACCATTTTTCTCAGTATCTTCTTAATGTTTTTGTTGGCGGCTTCCACGGCTCCGTTCATCTGCGGTCTATAGGCTGTAGAGTTCTTGTGCTTGATCTTGAAGGTTTCACACATGGCTTTCATCAAGTCACTATTGAGGTTGGAGCCATTATCAGTAATGATTCACTCAGGGATACCGAATCGATAAACAATGCGGTCGCGGACGAAGTCCGTCACGACTTTCTTAGTCACTGCCCTGTATGATGCTGCTTCGACCCATTTGGTGAAATTCTCAATTGCCACTAGGATGAATCCATGCCCGTTGGAGGCGGCAGGCTCGATTGGTCCAATAACATCCATCCCCCAAGCGGCGAAAGGCCATGATGAGCTTGTTGCATTAAGCTCATTTGGTGGCACCCTTATCATATCTGCATGTATCTGGCAGCGGTGGCATTTTCGGACGTACTGGATGTAGTCCTCTCTATAGTCATCCAGAAGTAACCAGCACGGAGTATCTTCTTGGCAAAGACAAAGCCGTTCATATGCGGACCACAAGTCCCGGCATGAATTTCCTCCGGCAGTTTAGATGCTTCCTTTGCATCGACACACCTTAGCAAACCCAAATCTGGAGTCCTCCTATACAGGATTCCGCTGCTGTGAAAGAAATTGTTGGACAATCTTCGAAGTGTGCGCTTCTGAGTGGTATCTACAAGCTCTATGTATTCTCATTTGGCCAAATAATCCTTGATGTCGTGAAACCAAGGTTTTCCATCTACTTCTTCTTCGACATGAGCACAATAAGCTGGCTGATTATGGATTTTCACAGGAATAGGATCGATGAAGTTTGTATCTGGATGCTGTATCATAGACGATAGGATAGCCAATGCATCAGCAAACTCATTTTGGACTTTGGGAACATGCTGGAACTCTGTCTTTGCGAACCTTTTCCTTAACTCCTGTACATGGTGCAGATAAGGGAGTATCTTGGAATTCATGGTCGCCCATTCTCCTCGTACCTGATGTATGAGTAGGTCCGAATCCCCAATTATTAGCAATTCTTGGATGTTCGTGTAAATGGCCATCTTAAGCCCTAAAATGCAGGCTTCGTACTCAGCCATGTTGTTGGTGCACGGGAATCTGACCTTGGCGGATATCGGATAGTGCTGACCGGTTTCTGATACTAGGACTGCCCCTATGCCAACTCCTTTAAAATTTGCTGCTCCGTCGAAAAACATTCTCCAACCATCATAGGACTCTGCAATATCTTCTCCTATGGATGATACCTCTTCATATGGAAAATACGTCTTTAGGGGCTCGTATTCTCCATCCACAGGGTTTTCAGCAAGGTGATCCGCTAGTGCTTGTCCTTTGACTGCTTTCTGAGTTACGTAGACAATATCGAATTCACTCAACAGGATCTGCCATTTGGCGAGCTTGCTAGTGGTCATGGGCTTCTGGAAGAAGTATTTCAAAGGATCCATCCTTGATATGAGATATGTAGTATAGGCACAGAAGTAGTGCCTCAGCTTCTGGGCTACCCAAGTTAAAGCATAGCAGGTGCGTTCCAACAGGGAATACCAGGCCTCGTACGGAGTGAACTTTTTGCTGAGGTAGTAAATGGCCTGTTCTTTCTTTCCTGTCTCATCATGCTGCCCCAGGACGCAACCGAAGGCACCATCCAACACTGCGATATAGAGTAGCAGAGGTCTCCCTGGTTCAGGCGGGACCAAGACTGGCGGTGTTGACAGGTATTCCTTGATTCTGTCGAAAGCTTTCTGGCAGTCATCAGTCCATTCGGTGGCGGCATCCTTCTTCAACATCTTGAAGATTGGCTCACAGATAACTGTTGATTGTGCTATGAACCGGCTGATGTAGTTAAGTCTCCCCAAGAAGCTCATTACCTCTTTCTTGTTCCTAGGTGGTGGCAATTCTTGAATGGCTTTGATCTTCGATGGATCCAGTTCTATTCCCCGGCGACTCACAATAAATCCAAGTAATTTTCCGGCAGGAACCCCGAAGGCACATTTTGTGGGATTCAGGTTGTACCTTCGCAGTCCGTTGAAGAACTTCCTCAAATCTTCCATGTGATCAGTGGCTTTCTTGGACTTGATGGTGACATCATCTATACTTCGTTCTCCTTGTGTATCATATCATGAAAAATGGTAGTCATAGCCCTCATGTAGGTGTCCCCTGCATTCTTTAACCCGAATGGCATCATCTTGTAGCAGTACATCCCCCACGGCGTAATGAAAGTCGTTTTCTCAGCATCTTCTTCATCCATCCAGATCTGATGATAACCCGCAAAATAATCTACAAATGATTGCAACTCATGCTTGGCACAATTGTCAATCAGGATGTGTATGTTTGGAAAGGGGAAGTCGTCTTTTGGACTGGCCCGTTTGAGGTCCCGGTAGTCGACACAGACTCTGACCTTCCCAACCTTCTTTGGTACTGGCACAATGTTGGCTAACCATGTTGGATATTCTACTACCCTGAGAACTTTAGCTTTGACCTGCTTGGTGACTTCTTCCTTGATTTCATGTCTGGCTTGAACTTTCTGAGCTTCTGTTTTATTGGCAGACAGGCTGGATCGGTTGGCATTTTGTGAGCCACAATAGATGTACTCAGACCAGTCATGTCGTCGTACGACCAGGCGAATATGTCCTCATATTTTCTTAGAAACTCTGTGTATTCTTCCTTTTCTGATGGTGACAGATGAACGCTGATTCGTGTTTCTTTGATATTTTCTGCATCTCCCAAGTTAATAATCTCAGTCTCGTCCAGGTTGGACTTAGGTCTGTTCTCAAAATTCTCAACTCCTTTAACAATCTCTTCCGGTATATCATCTTCCTCTGAATCTATGTCCGTTTGTTGCATTGTCTCGTTGCATGTCACAGTCATTGGTTCATCAAGATAAGTAATAGTAATGCTGTATAAGTAAAGTAATGAGCGGAAATAATAAGAGTAAGATTTATAAGAAAACCGAAATGCTTTGATAAATTCCATAAATGTTTTTGAACATTGGAGCTCTTTCTTGCGAAAATTAAGAAAATGCGAAAGGAAAGTAAGCTAGTAAAATAAAATAGTGCATGATGTTTGTTCAGCCTTGCTACCCCGAGGCTCACCGGGCTCTGGTGGTTCTGATAGTCCAGTTTTTGAGGTATGCTCCTCTGCTTACAGCTTGTATGGAAGGGCCTTCCTCCCCCTCCTCCTCAAAAATGACACAGCAATCCATATCATCGTCTTCTAGGAACAAATTCCTCATTGCTGCCAGTGCTTCCTCTTCTTCTGACCCGTAGATAACCTCGGCTGGTTGGAAGGTCTGCTCCAAACGGGGTATTGGCTGCTCCAATGGATAGTAAGGACCGCGCCAGGGTGGCGACCATTCGTTGAATTCTTTCCAGGTGTACTCATACCCCAATCCAAAGGTGGTGCCATGTTTCTTGAGCTTGATGGGCTTAGCGATTCCTTGGAGATTCTTGCCAAGTCCTTTGCTAGGTTCATACCCGCTCCAGTTCAATACGCTTTCAATTTTGTTGTCCCACTACTTTTCCTTATCAACGGCATTGACTCGCTCGATGTGGTGGTAAGTTTCCCCACCTATCCTTCTTCTTCCTCCAATTGCTGGAATGGTCTGGCAACTGTATATGGGATTGCTACCGTCGCCATGAATGATCACCTATTGGTGATTCCACTCAAACTTCATTGCCCGATGTAGTGTTGACACTACGGCCCCCGCGGCATGAATCCATGGTCGTCCCAACAACAGATTGTAAGATGCTGGCACGTCTATCACTTGAAAATCAATATCAAACCAAGTAGGCCCCATTTGCAAACACAAGCTAATCTCCCCAATAGTACACCTTTGAAAACCGTCAAAAGCTTTGACGTTGATAGCCCCGTCCTTGATTTCATGCAGCTCTTTTCCCAACGTCCTGAGTGTTACCAACGGACAAATGTTGAGACTGGACCCCCCATCGACCAGGATCCTGGTGATAAAATAATCTTCGCACTGCACAGTGATATGCAACGCCTTGTTGTGACTCAATCCTTCTGGTGGCAGCTCATCTTCATGAAAAGTGATCTTGTGACTTTCTAATACCAGTTCTACCATGTTGGCCATCTCCCCGCCGGTGATGTTCCATGGTACATATGCCTCACTCAGCACTCTTAACAAGGCATTCTTGTGTGCATCGGAGCTTTGTAGCAAAGCAAGGATAGAAATTTGTGTCGGTATTTTGTTCAGCTGATCAATTACTGAGTATTCTTTGGCTTGTATCTTTGTCCAGAGATCGTCGGGACCAGTTTCAGTGATGGTTGGCCGACTAGAGGCCTGCCTGCTAGACTCAGCCAAATGCTCCGGGTTATAAACCCTGCCGGTTCTTGTCATACCCTGAGCTGCAACGACTTCCCCAAACTTGACCTTCCCCTTTCTTCTGGCCTCGGCTGTGTAGTCCCATGGTATAGCCTTCGTATGGAATGGTGTTATGGCTGACATCCACTGGAATTGGCGTGGCTATCTTTACTCCGAACGGAGCAGGATTCAGGTGGTAAGACTGTAACTTCAAAGGGTGTAGGTGTGTTTGCTGGTGACATAAACTCAACCTCAATCGGTGCTGGCGTCTTTGCAGAGGATGGTGCTTCACACTCGAGTGGTATGGACATGTTTACTTCGGCGTCCCCAGAATGCTGAATCTGGACCACAATCGGATTAAGGGTGACTACTGGCTTCTTTGGATTGTCGCCTTCTATGATTAAACCGATTGATCCCTTGAGGTCCCAGTCATCCTCTATCTCAATCATATGAATGCCTCCACCCTTGTGGTCTGGCAGGGGGTTATTGCGGACATTCGGAGCAGGCTCCTCTGCTACAATGATCTTGTTGTCAATCAAAGTTTGAATCTTATCCTTCAGAGAGCGGCATTCATCAATGGTATGTCCCTTCATGCCGGAATGGTATTCACAGGTTTTATTTGGATTGACCCACTGAGAAGTATTTCCAGGTGTTACAGCAGGGATAGGGGTGACATAGCCAGTAGCTTTGAGCCTCCCGTACAGCTGGTCGATCGGTTCAGCAATGGCGGTATACTGTTTGGGAAGTCTGCGGTCAAAATTTGGTCGAGGTCTATGGAAGTTTCTACGTGGCGGCGGTGATTGATAGTACGATGGTTGGGTGTTGTAGGCTTGGTAAACATGTGCTGGTTGGGAGTATTTGGATGAAGTGGGCTGATATGTGGGAGATGACTGATAAGCGGGTGGTGGAGTTTGGTAAGTGGGTGAGGGTGCTTGGTAATTTGGGGTAGGCTGATATGTGGTTGGAGGTATTGGGTATGTTTTGTACTTGATGGGAGATTTGGTCCTCTGTGCAACCATTACAGCACCTACGTCCCTTTTCTTGGACGTGCCACCAGATTATAAAGCCTTATTGGTAGCCTGCAAGGCTCCAAAGTTCGAAACCATACCACTCTTGATGCCTTCCTCGATCCTTTCTCCTAGCTTGATGATATTAGAAAATTTATGATTCTCAATCAGCATCAGCCTCTCATAATATTGTAGGTCCTGAGCCCGAACGAAAAACTTGTTCATTTGTTCTTCCTCTAAGGCCGGTCTGACCTTAGCAGCTTCTGATCTCCAGCGAGTGGCATACTCGCAGAAGGTTTCTGTGGGTTTCTTTTTCAAGTTTTGGATATAGAACACATCTGGTGCATTCTCTGTGTTGAACCTGAATCTGTCCATAAAATCAGACGCCATGCTTAACCAGTTTGACCACTTCTTCGGATCCTGGCTAATGTACCAAGATAAGGCGTCTCCCTTCAAGCTCCTCATGAAAAGCTTCATGCGGATTTTCTCATTTCTTCCTACTCAGACAAGCTTGTCACAGTATGTTCTTAAGTGAACCCTGGGATCCCCTGTGCCATCAAACATTTCGAACTTGGGAGGTTTGTACCCCTCGGGCAGTTCGACATCGGGTTGTATGCACAGATCTTCATAGTTTAGCCCTTAATTCCCTTACCGCCTTCAACACCTTGAATTCTGCTAGTCAACTTTTTAAGCTCTTCGGCCAAATTTCTAATGAGAGATTCCTTATCATTGGACTCGGGTGTGCTTGAGATGGGCTAGGTGGAGTGTGGCATAGTCTCCATATAGATGGGGGTATTGTGTTGGGTGTAGCAGTGGTCATTTGTGGGGTTCAAAGGTTCCGGGATGAGTAGTGGAGTAATGTTGGAGGTGTGGCAAGTATTGTAGTGGTGGAGAGGGGCGGGATGGTTTTGTGGTTTTGGGATGTTTTGTGGAGGTGTGGGGTTCTGAGTGCTTGGAAAATTGACATCTGGGCTGGTGAGGGAGATTCATAAGCTTCCCAAGTTCCGAACTTGATCAAGTTCCTCCTGAAATTTCAACAGTTTCTGCTCGAGTTGGGACGCACTTTCCTTAGAAACCTGAGTAACCTGAGTGATCTCTACCCGCTCAACTGAGTTTTCTTTTTTGGTGTTGCTCAAATCTTCCATCTTTCCTTTGTTCCTGTTTCTGATAGGACTAGGAGGAGGAGTGGGTGGAGGGCCCTTGGATCTTGTGGAATATGATGACGATGCCAGAGTGCACGACTAACCTTTGGGGATGGAAATAAACAAAAAGTAAAACAGAAAGGTGTTAAGTCAGTAAAGATCATAAAAAATGTGGCAATATTTAAACACGTAGTGCAGGAAATATAAAGCGCGTCCTAATTTTAGGGACCTCGTTGTGCCCGAGGTAGGCCTAGCGACAAGTAAATTTGGAGAACTTATAATGCTAAATGCCTCATTTCATTGATAAAAAGGTAGACGAATCCCAAAACGACGCTAAATAATAAGAAAAAGTCACTAATGGCCATTGGCCTTTACATCTTATAAAGCGAAAAAAATGGAAATTCCTATCTATTTGGTCCTGGAAGGACCTTCCCCAGACTCGGCATTGTTGGCTCCATCGAACGGCTCCCCCAGCTCGCGCATTCCTAGTAACAAGTAAGCTCTGGCCAGATGTCCGCTTTCATTTCCTTCAGCGATTCGGCAGTCATCGACCCTCTTCAGAAACTTCTTTTCCAATTCCACTATACCCCGCTCCAAACAGACTAGTCGTTTGTTGGCGTTGACAGCCATATCCTTCCATTCTTCAATTAGCTTTTGATTGGCTTCTTGTATTTTACGGTGCTCATTTTCACATTCCCGAATCTTCTTGCGCAATTGGTTGTACTTGATCTGTGCCTCAGCCTTTTCATCGATGATCCTGTGACCTCGAACAAACCCGGGTTGACCCAAACCATTGTGATTGTCCTCCAGCCAGCCTGAATAGTGTGGGGTACAACCAGCATGGTATCTGTCTGGTTCAATGGTGTCCTTTCCTAGGACAATTTTGCAATGCCACATATGTTGAGCCTGGCACCTGTGCGGACTATCGTCATTCTGGAAGTCAGCTCGGAAGTGATTCATCTTGTCGACCCTTGGTATAACCTGCTTCCTGCCAGCCTGTCTCATAACTCGGGGAGGGACATAAGGGTAGGTCCCCCTCAAACCGATCAGTATCAGAAATGGCGCATCCCTGGATCGAACGATGAATTCTTCAGTAGGGAACCACTCGAACATCCATTGTACCCGGTCTTCAGTCAAATTATCAAAGAGTTCGACCCATTCTCTAGCATTCTCCGGTTGGGCGAACATGTTGGGCATGTAATTCATTCGCTTTGGGTGATGAAAGGCGATATGATCACCCCAGTCCCTTCGATGGATTTCCTGTCGGTACTCACCCCTTTGGAGATGTTCCATGAGCCAAAGTTGGAGTAGCAGATTACAACCCACGAAGTGTTTGGCCCCTTGTTGACACCTTTCTAGGGCTCGGTATATTTCTGCAATGATTATCGGCACAAGACTGAATGGTTGTCCGTCAGTTCCTTCCATTAGAGTTTTCGTAACCATAGCTAGCCTGGTATGGATTCTTGCTTTCTTCATTGGAAACACTATCATCCCCAAGAAACAGAACATGAAGACAAAGACCCTTCGATGAATATGCCCCAATGATGTAAGGACGAACTCGTCAGGATAAGTACGGTAAGATTTGTTGTGACCGTACCTCTCGTACAAGTAGTCAAAGGGAATGTATGACTCCTTCAAACATGTCAAGTCTGGATTTTTCTTTAGACCCATCATCTTGAGAAAACCTCTACCCTTGCGCTTTTCCGGCATCAATAAACCCGGAGTTTCCCACAGTATACCATCCAGTCCTCCAATTTCCTCGAGCAGGGGTGTCATCTCAAAATGTCTCCGAAGCGGAACACAGACCTATCACAATCCCAGAATAGGGTGGCAGCTTCTATGATTTTGTTATTGGGTTGAATTTCCAAGAGAGAAGGTAGGTTTCCTAGGTATTTTCGGACAAGAGTCTGATCGCTGGAATGAAGATCCTTCCACCAGCTTAGCAGTTTGGGGTGGATGTGGGTAACCATGCCGAATCTGGGGACTTCGTGCCTCATATTTCTGCAAGACAAAAAGGTTAGGCCCTTACCCCCACCAGACTCGACTATTTAGTATCAACAATTGGCATAAAAGCAATTTAGTTCTCCAAATAAATGCACAAAACGTGGTAGTGTCCGTTTGGGTTTTGGGAAAACCCAGTGGACTTCGGACAAGGCTATCTTAAAGAGTCATTATGCGGACAACATAACTGACTCGGCTAGGTTTGATCATGACTCATGAACAATTAAACAGAGTAAGGTTTCTATGAGGTATTAGACTGGTACCCTTGAGCGGACAACTCAAGAGGGAAAGGCGCGGAACCATCGACTACACCGTTGATCGACTGGTTTTACCGCAAATATGCCTTTGCCGGATTTAGGGGGTGATAATATTGGAAGGGCGCAACCACTCATTATAAGCGTTGCTATGGTATTTTTTTGGCACGAGTGGAATATGATGTTGAACATGCTTATGCAATAATTAAACAAGTTGTCATGTATTTGCACGTTACAAAAGCAATAATTACAACAATTCCTATAATTTAAAAACAGTAGTAAAGGAAAGCAGTAAAGAAATAAAGGAGAGACACAAAGAAACGAGTCAGTTTTTGCAGTAGGAGAAGGAATTAAATGCTTAAACGGATTAAACTAATGAAGACACATAAGAAATGTAAAGTCACAATGATGGCTTGAAATGGTAAAAGCCTAAAACAATTTCCCCAGCAGAGTCGCCATGCTGCCGATGCCCCCTCTTCCTCGCGAAATCGGGTTTATGACATTTGGGAGGACAACTCGTTCCCTTTTGGGAACTGGGTTTAAGAGAAGTGGAGAGTCGCCACCTAATGATTAAAGTGCATTAGGACACTAAGAAGGGTTTTGTTTGGATAACCTGAGATTGGGTAAGGGCTTGAAATTATTCCAAGGGGAAGGTGTTAGGCACCCCTCAAAATCCACTAGTGTGGTTCCCGACCAAGCTATTGTTGTGACTTTAGGGTACAAATAACATATAGACAAATAAGGCTTCAAATAAGAGGGGATTCTCACATAAAGGTTGCAAATAGATGGAATGAAAAGAAACGAAAGAAAAGCTGAATTTTGAGAGAAAAAAAAATAGTTTGAGAAATTTGAAAATAAACAATGAAATAAACAAGTAAAAGAGAGGGGGGTCCTAGGTTTATAAATAATATGGATCACCCCACACAACACCCGGTAACCACTTATACACGTGGTGTTATCGCATGGTCATCATATCCATATCTACCCTTTCCCACCCCGTTGAGGTATTAAACACGGAATGGTCTCGTTTCACTTATTGCATGCTATTACCCGCCCCAATCCTATTAGTCCCGGAGGCATTTGGGACTGCTAATCCTAAAGGGAAAGGGTATGAGGTATAATAGTTTTAAAAGGACAAAATTCTAGGGCGACAACCAAAACACATAGAGCAAATATGGGAGAGGCATTCAAACACATAAGGCTCAAACAGACCTCCTTAGATCAGAGAAAGCATATAGTTTAGCATGTCTTGCACGTACTGATTAGGGTCTGATTAAACTTAAAAGTTAAAGCAGGCTAATTTTTCACATATTTTCATATAAGAAGTCCAAGTTAGACCTGCCCGCTGGTTAATAAAGACTGTTGCAGTTTATAACTTTTACCCTAAGGCTTGCCTAAGTGATAGACGAAAACCTATAGGCATGATGTCTACAGATTTCAGAAATAAGAAAATGAACTGATTACATGCTGATTTAAAGGGAAGTTGCTCGTTAAAAATGAATTTTAGAAAACACGAGTTTTGCTGTTGGTAACGCATTATTACTGCTAATTTTAAACTCATAAGCGAGTGAGGGTATTCAGATTTGAATTAGAACCCCTATAGGCATGCTTTCTATGTGTTTGCCAACTTAGAACATTGTTATAGACGTAGAAGAGTTCAGAAATCCTATAACATGATCTCTAGGTGTTGCATTGTTTCACTTAAGGCCTATAAACATGTTTGCCTAGCGAAAAGCGGGTATGCAAGAATCAGAAAAGACCTATAGGCATATTCTCTACGTGCATGTGCAGAAGCTATAGACATAATATCTACATGAAAGTGCACAATCCCTATAGTCATGGTATCTAAATGAGAATGCAGAGTTTCTTATAGACATGATAGCTAAATGAGATGCAGAAATCTTATAGGCATGATAACTACATGAAAATGCATAAGTCTTATAGGCATGGTAACTATATGAAAGTGCAGAAATCTTATAGGCATGGTAACTTGGACGATCATGATACTTCCCAAAAATCGAAATTCTTGATCAATGGAGGAACAATATCACCATTTTTGTTCAATAAGATATATGAAAAATACTGAAATTAGAGATTCCTATAGGCAAGTTATCTACCATTTTCATGCATAGCCACCCCTCCCTTTTCACTAAACATCCCCGCAGGTTTATTACAAAGTTATTACAGCCCAGAATGAAATAAGAAAAGCAAAATTACATCAGAAATTAAAAGTACAACCAAGGGGAGCCTAATTCAGGCTCCTTGTCTGAAACATGAGATGAACCAACTCCAAAGATCCGATTTCAAAAGCCTTTCTCTCATTTGGGGTGTGTGAGAGTTCCCTAAGAGCCTCATGTGGACTCTGGGCAGTGCTCACACCCAAATACATTACAGGATTAAGACATAGTGCAGGGTGGAAGGGCCAGCTCTCAGGTGTCCAAGTTCAGAGGGAACTCAAGGTCCCAAAGCAAGGCTCGCAAGAGAGGGTCAGAAATTAGAAACTAGGAGAGAGTGTAAGTGCAGAAGGGGAAATCTGAAAGGGGAGAGGAAAAGGGAATAGCTCAAAATCAGTGCACATAGGGTCATAGGGAAGTGGGGAATTTGCAAGAACACAAGAAGAGCAGGCTGATGGGCATACCTAGCAATGGGATGTGCTGGCATACCCTCTAGCATGTTTTAGAGGTTAAGACCTCATTGATTCAGAACCCAGTTCATGGACAACAACTGCTGTGCCATGCCCTAAGTCACTGCTCACAAACACATAGGGGTAATGGGATAGGGAGCAAAGATTCACAGTAGAAACAGGCAATAGAACATAGGCATGCTAAATTAAATATTGAACTCTACATAGACAGTAAAGTAGACATGGATATAAAGACTGTAAGTAAATACATTGGGGTGATGCTGAAAACTAAAATTAGGACATACCAGTTTCAAGGAAACAAGTAAGAAGAGCAGTAGACTTGTAAAAGCCAAAGTGCAAACAGAAAGACAAAATACTATGAGTGTGAGTTCAAGAGTGGGGTCTGAAATGTACTAATCGTGTGTTCAATCGTTTGTTCAATCGTGTGTTTGTGAAAAGAGGGGTCGTGTATTTATAGTGTGGAAGTCATGAGGAAATAAGGTAAGAAAATAATTGAAGACTGATTGTAAATCAATCACATACGACTCCCTTTAATTAAGGGATTCAAATTCAGACGGGTATAAAAGAATTAAGGAAAGAAATTAATCAAACACTTGTGTAAAGCATGCAATTGAGGGTAAATACATAAAGGTTATTTAAGGACAAGGTCTCTGAAATACGGTTGTACAATTTAAGGAAATAATATCTATTAACATCCAAGAAATCACAAGGTCTGAGATTTGGTATGAATGAACCAAGTCAAAAAGATGGAAAAGGTTTTCACTTAAGGAAAATCAGTAAACAATCAATTAGACCTATTAAAAAGGAATTCTGAGTCAATCACTAGTTTGAAAACCTCTTTGAAGAAAGATTTATCACAGATATAAAGCATACAGACACGTTTAAACATGAAAGAACTGTCATGCCAATCAGTAGAAGAGTCTAGTGTAGAAGAAATTTAAAAGTTCATAGTTGTATGTAAGCAAAGAAGTTCAGACTTAATTCAAAAACTCAAAAGTTAGTCTGAGAGAGTCAGGGGTTCTAAAATAGAACCCTAGTTCAATCACATGACCAAACCTCGGCAGAACTCCCAAATTCTAGGGTTTCCACCTTGAATCAAATACAGAGATGAGGAAGCAAGTAGTCGAAACAGGCTCAGGGGTTTCTTTTAGAAACTCATGAGAACACAAGCAAACACAGTAGAAAGAGTAGAAGAAACGTGCTTAAGAAAGTTTTTTCTCAGAAAAACCTAAACAAGGACAGTAGAAGGAAAATATCAAAGAACACAGTAGAAAGGCATAGTATAGCAGGACATAGTAGAAGAAATACCAGAACATAGTAGAAAGCCCATGAGAACATAATATGGAAAACATGGTAGAAGAAACACAAGCGTGGAGCATATAGAACACAGTAAAGAACATTCAAGAACGGAGTATAAAACTCAGTAAAAGACCATACAAGAACATGGTAAAAGAAAAAGCACAAGAACACAGTAGAAAGTATGCGAGAACATGATATAGGAAACACAGTGAGATAAACATGTGAGAGCAGGTGTATAGAGACACAGTAAGAAAACGAAATATTGAAAAGCACAGAAGAACATGTGTGGTAGAAAGGAAACATATGAGTACAGTAGAGACAAATACGCACAAAGAAAGGGAAAAGAAAAGTCGGAGAAATATTTTAAGCATTTCAGAAAACCCTAAATCGAAAAAGAATCAATTTTGAAAGTAATTTTTGAAAGAAAGTTGGGGAAACCGGTTGAAAACTCAAATAGAGCATGGATACACAACAGATCTAAGAAAAATCGGAGAAAACCTCGAATAGTTAGGGTTTCAGAAGAACCCTAAAATGAGAAAGGCTTTGAAAAGGTCCGATCTGAGTCGGAGAAGATCAGAATCAGGCTCAGAAGACCAGGATACGCCGGAGCAAAGCCGGAGATGGCCGTTGATTGGTGGAGATCTCAACGAACACATTCGAGGTCAGACCTCGAACCTTCGAGTACCAAGCGTATAAGAGCAATGGGAGGTGAGTTTAAGCCTCTCATGGCCTGAGAAGCCATGGATTTCGGTGGTTTCGAGGTTGGAGATGGTAGGAGACGATTAGGGTTTTGAGAACATTCGAGAGAGTTTGAGAGAGTGGGGTGTTTAGAGGCGGCTGATAGATAAGGAATGAGGGGATTAGGGTAGTCGTTTGGATTAAAAAAGGCAAGAATGAATAGGGGTCGTTGATCTCAGAGATCAACGGCCAGGATAAGAGGGGATCTGGGTCGGGTAGGTTTTAGTTGGGTCAGGGGCGGGTTAAATCAAAATTGGGTTAGCCCGTTTAAGATTGAAATTGGGTTTTAATTGGGGGTTGATTTGGGCTATAATTGGAATGAAACAGGGCTAGTATTTAAATAGCCAGTTTTTCCCTTTTTATTTTATAAAAAATAGTAAGATAATTTTTGGAAACAAATTAAAGGTACTAAATTAATTAATAATATATAAATATTAAATTAAAAATACTGGAACCAGTTTCATAATTATAAAATGCTATTAAATCTCAAATAGGCTAAAATTGTAATTATATGCAATTTAGCTTTAAAATTACTAAATTAATTTGTAAAAATGCGCAAAAATTACCTTAGCTATATTTTGGTATAAATGTGAGAATAAAATAAGTTATTCACCAAAATAATAATTTGAGGAACAATTATTGGTTTTTGTACTGTCAAAATAGGACAATAAATTGATTTAAAAAAATTCTTTAAAAAATAGGAAAAATACATAAAACATTTGGGCATACTTATATATGCATATGTATATTATTTTGAAAGTATTTTGCATATATAGAATATACAGGGAAAAATTGGGTATCAACAGACATGTAATGAGACAACGCAATATAAGGATAGTGACTTGGAAGAAGAAGATGAAATACCTGAGGAAGTTGTCAGAGAGGTTGAGGACTTTGAGAATAAACCTAAGTCCAACGTGGACGAAACCGAAGCAGTCAATTTGGGAGATTCCGAAACCGTCAAAGAGACTCGCATAAGCATTCACTTATCACCGTCAAAGAAGGAAGAATATACTCGTTTCCTTAAAGAGAATGAGGACATTTTTGCATGGTCATATGACGACATGACCGGTCCGAGCACATCCATAGTGGCTCAAAAGTTGCCTACCAATCCGATGTGTCCGCCAGTGAAGCAGAAACTCAGAAAGTTCAAGCCAGATATGAGCCTGAAAATCAAGGAGGAAGTCACTAAGAAGATTAAAGCCAAAGTCCTTAGGGTAGTCGAGTACCCAACCTGGCTAGCCAACATTGTACCAGTTCCTAAGAAAGATGGGAAAGTCAGCGTGTGTGTCGACTATCTGGATTTAAACAGAGCAAGTCCCAAGAACGACTTCCCACTGCCAAACATACACATCCTGATCGACAACTGCGCCATGCATGAACTCCAATCCTTTGTAGATTACTTCGCGGGTTATCACCAGATCTGGATGGACGAAGAAGACGCAGAGAAAACAGCCTTCATCACACTGTGGGGAATGTACTACTACAAGATAATGCCATTCGGTCTAAAGAATGCTGGGGCTACTTACATGAGAGCCATGACAACCATCTTCCATGATATGATACACAAGGAAATAGAGGTGTATGTTGACGACGTCACCATCAAATCCAAGAAGGCCACAGATCACATAGCAGACTTGAGAAGTTCTTTGACAGGCTAAGGAGGTACAATCTAAAATTGAACCCCGCGAAATGTGCATTCGGTGTTCCTGCAGGAAAACTGTTGGGATTCATTGTCAGTCGTCGAGGATCGAGTTGGACCCGTCCAAAGTTAAGGCTATCCAAGATTTACCACCGCCAAAGAGCAAAAAGGACGTGATGAGCTTCCTAGGATGCCTCAACTACATCAGCCGCTTCATAGCACAGTTCACACTAATATGTGAACCCATTTTCAAAATGTTAAGGAAAGATGCTGAAACCAATTGGACCGAGGATTGTCAGAAGGCTTTTGGCAAAATCAAGGAATACCTGTCTACACCGCCAGTCCTAGTCCCGCCAGAACCTGGGAGACCGTTGCTACTCTATTTGTCTGTATTAGATGGAGCTTTCGAATATGTTTTAGGACAACAGGACGGGACAGGAAGAAAGGAGCAAGCCATATACTATTGAGTAAGAAGTTCACACCTTATGAAGCACGATACTCTCTGCTGGAATGCACTTGCTGTGCTTTGACCTGGACAGCTCAGAAATTGAGGCATTACTTCTGTGTCTATACCACATACCTCATATCCAGGATGGACCCTCTGAAGTACATCTTTCAAAAGCCCATGCCAACCGGGAAGCAAGCCAAATGGCAGATACTGTTAAGTGAGTTCGATATTATATATGTAACTCAGAAGGCGGTGAAGGGACAAGTATTGGTAGATCATCTTGCTGGAAATCCTGTCGGAGGAGAGTACGAACCACTGAAAACGTATTTTCCTGATGAAGAAGTATCATTCGTAGTAGAGGACATTGCTGAAGCCTACGACGGTTGGAGAATGTTCTTTGACGGAGCTGCCAATTTTGAGGGAGTGGGTATTGGAGCAGTTTTGGTATCAGAAAAAGGTCAATACTACCCGATATCTGCAAAGCTTAGGTTTCCATGCACCAACAAAATGGTAGAATATGAGGCCTGCATCCTGGGGCTCAATTTGGCCATCGATATGAATATACAAGAGTTGTTGGTAATTGGCGATTCAAATCTTTTGGTACATAATGTTCAAGGAGAATGGGCTATGAAAAACGCCAAGATACTACCGTATTTGTATCATGTGCAAGAACTAATGAAGAGATTCGCAGAGATAGAATTCAAACATGTTCCAAGAGTCCAGAACGAGTTTGCAGACGCACTGGCCACCTTGGTATAAATGATACAACATCTAGATAAGAATTTCATTGATCCCATCCCGGTCAGGATCCATAATCAACCGGCTTACTGTGCTCATGTTGAAGAAGAAACGGATGGAAAACCTTGGTTTCACGACATTAAAGAATATTTGGCGAAAGGAGAATATCTAGAACAGGCAAACCATACTCAGAAACGCACGCTACGGAGGTTATCCAATCACTTCTTCCAAAGTGGAGGAACCCTGTATAGAAGAACTCCTGACCTGGGGTTGTTAAGGTGTGTTGACGCAAAGGAGGCTTCCAGATTGCTTGAGGAGATACATGCCGAAACTTGCGGCCCGCATATGAATGGTTTTGTTCTAGCCAAGAAGATACTCAGAGCTGGATATTTTTGGATGACCATTGAAATGGATTGCATCCGGTACGTACAGAAATGCCACCAATGCCAGGTACATGCAGACATGATAAGGGTACCACCAAATGAGCTCAATGCAACAAGTGCACCTTAGCCTTTTACTGTCTGGGGAATGGATCTCATTGGTCCAATCGAGCCCACCGCTTCTAACGGACACATGTTCATTTTAGTGACTATCTACTACTTTACAAAATGGGTAAAGGCTGCATCTTACAAAGCTGTAACCAAGAAAGTCGTCGCAGATTTTGTCAAGGATCGTATTGTTTGCCGATTCGGGGTTCCCGAGTCCATTATCACCGATAATGCCGCTAATCTCAACATTGACCTGATGAAAGCCATGTGTGAAACCTTCAAAATCAAGCACAAAACTCTACAGCATACAAGCCTCAAATGAATGGAGTTGTGGAAGCTGCCAACAAAAACATCAAGAAGATACTAAGGAAGATGGTAGAAAATCATAAACAATGGCACAAGAAGTTTCTCTTTGCCCTATTGGGATACCGCACTACGGTTCGGACGTCAACTGGGGCAACCCCCTATTTACTGGTTTATGGTAACGAAGTTGTTATTCCAGCCGAGGTAGAAATTCCCTCTTTAAGGATCATACAGGAAGCCGAACTCAGTGATGTGGAATGGATAAGGAGCCGTTATGAGCAACTGGCCCTTATAGACGACAAAAGAATGAACTTAGTATGTCATAGTCAGCTTTATCAGAACAGAATGTCCAAAGCTTTCAGCAAGAGGGTCAAACCAAGACAATTCGCACCAGGATAGTTGGTTCTGAAGAAGATCTTCCCGCATTAAGATGAAGCCAAAGGGAGATTCTCTCCCGATTGGCAAGGTCCTTACATGGTTCACCGTGTGCTAACAGGAGAAGCACTCATACTTGCAGAAATGGATGGGGAAGTTTGGCCAAAACCAATCAACTCAGATGCAGTCAAGAGATACCACGCTTAAGATTGTTTACATTCATTCATCTGATGTAATTGAACTACGCTTGACCTGATTCCCGTTTAAAAGGGGATACGTAGGCAGCCCTGTGGGTTCGGTCATATCATAATAAAATCTTTATTTTCCCCCAGAACCAGAAACTGAGGCAGAATTTGGAGGAGGACCCTCAAAATTCTGGAGCAAGTCCAGCCAACGCCATCATATGCCAGAAAGTCAGAAATGGGTTAAGTAACTGGGGCAGAATTTTGAGGACCCTCAAAATTCTATCGCAAGGAAGCTGCAATGTCTCTAAAAGTGTTAGTCATTAGTTCATCTAAATTATTTGATATTATATACCACTATGTTTCCTAAAATAACTCTATTTCATCAATAAGTGCATATTTTCGAAAATTTTATTTCTATGACCGCTAGGTGTTACCCAGGGTGACTCGAACAAGATCTGCAGAACAGAGCAATGCAAAGCCAGCAGACGAAGGCACGAACCAACCTTTCCCCCCTACAAAACTCACATTTTCTCTTTGGACGCAGGCACAGTGAACATGACAGGAGTATTTGCAAACGTACAGACATCAAAATCACTACCAATCAGGCCACCAGACCCAAATGTCTCTCCAGCTAAGAAATATTCTACTCCTACTTGCTACATGTTCACTGCATAAGGCTAAGCATTGTCTTCTCTCTGCATGAGGCTAATGTTACGCCCCGCAATATTACGATGATGTTACGTCCTGCAGTATTATATTATTATAATGTTACGCCTTGCAGTATTACGTTACGATGATGTTACGCTTTGCAGTATTAAATTACGACGATGTTGCACCCTGTAGTATTGTACGTTGAATTTGTCGTAAGGTAATTGACATTAGTCTAAGAAAAAAAATTATTTGGAGATTATAAGGATTATGTTATTTTTACACAAATGATGAGTAAATTCGTGAAGGTGAGAGGGGAAGCAAGTCAAAGAAAATGAATTTTTCGTCGAAGTTTGGCATAATGGGATAAAATACAGGCCGAGCATTAATACCCGATTTATATGGACTAGTGCCATACAAGGTACTACATGACCACGATAGTAAGGTGTACAAGGTATGTTAAAAGCGAATAGTATTTTAAATAAGTTGATATAATTCTTAATTATGCGGGTAATTAGTTAATTACCGGGTAACGGGACATTACCTAATTAATTGGGAATTAATCCAAATATTTGGATAAGTATTAAATCAAAATGTGGCAGCAAGCCACTTCATAGACAATGACTCTTAGTCATTATGGGATTAGGTGGTAATATATTCAACATATGGCCTTTTTAATTCAAGGATAAACATGTATTTTTCAACCATTTTTAAGAATTGCAAAGATTCTAATTTTGGTCTCTTTCAACAATTTGAAGAAAGACAAAGACAGTTACGGGTGAAAGACTCAACAATATTTCATATGACTCATTTACAGAGTGAGATAGATTGACGTGACTCTGCTTCAACAAAAATTTCATACGAAATTATACTGTGTAATAGCAACGGGAATTTGCGATTCTAAGGGAGTACAGAGCAATTTTTCTCAAGAATATCATCTGGATTTCCCCCTACTTCGATCTGTCGTTACATGTTGTCGCAATAGACATGTGTTAGAAGGATTGTCAAGAGAATCAGCTCAGGTATGTTAAGACTATTCCTTCTTTCTTTTTGGCATGATCTATACGACATGAACGAAACAAGAAAATGCACAACTTCCATAAATGACTCTATTCATAGAAATACTAGAGGTGTCTCTATTCTTGATTTTCCATGTGAATTATTATTACATCTTCTGTTCATGGGTCTCAGAAAAATACGTATTTGATAAAGTTTATCCGAAAAGCATATGGATTTTTATGGCATTTTGAGAAAATCTTATTAACATATTTCTTATGCATTTCATGCATTTATACATGTACATTGACCCATGACCAGATGGCGTTATATACGCGTATATGTGTATATTATATTTATATGGGATATGGGAAAAGGTTACGGCGTTATATACGCACCACCACATGATCAGCTGGTATACGTTGATAACTTTGCCTACAGTGGCCGAGATGATATGATGGGATTCCCTCAGAGGCCTGATGATTTTATGAAACATGTACCTATGCACGACATGACATTCGCGAACCCACTCCTCATTGGCTTTGCATGGAGTGGGTTCGCGAATTTAATGTGAATCTTAAGCGCACAGACTTTGCCAACCCACAACTCATCATTCAAGGAAAACTAGTGCGGTTTGGGATGGAGCAAATAAATGACACCCTTGGGATTCCTAACTATCAAATTTACGCCAAATTGTGTCCCGATAACCGAAGCGAAAAATCAAATAACTCCTGGCACCGCAGATGCGGTCTTCCAAGCGCAGATGCACAACCGCAGAAGCGGCAAACTAACCGCAGATGCGGTTTCTTGCAAAGTCATTCACCATCGCAGATGCGGGCCTTTTTACGTAGAAGCGGAGTCGCTTATGCGACCAATCTTCCGCAAATCGGAATCACATGGGAGTTTTGCATGGTTTTCACCCTTTTTTGCTCAATTCCACTCCAATTGAATTCAAATCACTTCATGGCATCATTCACCTGAAAATCTAACAATACACACCATAAACGACCTCATTTTATAGTTAAAGGACATAAAAACTAAAGAAAAGAGACCAGAATGAGTGGTAAAATCACCACTCATCAACGTCCTTTTTGCCTGGGGATGCTGCGTTTCATGCCCGCAAGTCCCAATAGACAGATCGAGAGCCCTCCAAGTAGGCTATCAGCTCAGCGGAAGATGTTTGGTGCGCTCCATTTGCTTCGTAGTTGCTCGTTTAGTTAGTATGATTTAGACATGTATTGTTTTATGGCGGGACTCTGTCCCGACCTTTATGAAAATTATGTATTCTTAGAGGCCTGTAGACATATGTCACGTACATAAAAGATTGTATGGCCTTATCGGCCTATGTTCATTATACGAGTGGATATTTGGTCGTATAGGCCCGTATATCTTACGTATAAATTGGTATTACATGGTGTATTCTACCTATTTCACGGCAGCCTCTCCGACTCAGTTATCTATGATAGTATGATACGAAAAGGATACGTTATGTTGGTACTCGGTTGAGTAAGGTACCGGGTGCCTGTCACGGCCCATCGGTTTGGGTCGTGACAGCTAAGCCCTGCCTCCATATCTGCATAAGGCTAAGCATCGCCTTCTCTTTGCATGATACTAAGCTCTGTCTTGAATCTTGCATGAGGCTAAGCCCCGCCTCCACATCTGCATAAGGCTAAGCATTCTCTTCTCTTTGCATGAGACTAAGCTCTGTCTCGAATCTTGCATGAGGCTAAGCCCTGCCTCCATATCTGCATAAGGCTAAGCATTACCTTCTCTTTGCATGAGACGAAGCTCTGTCTCGAATCTTGCATGAGGCTAAGCCCTGCCCCCATATTTGCATAAGGCTAATCATTGCCTTCTCTTTGCATGAGACTAAGCCTTGTCTCAAATCTTGCATGAGGCTAAGCCCTGCCTCCACACTTGCATAAGGCTAAGCATTGCCTTCTCTTTGCATGAGACTAAGCTCTGTCTCGAATCTTGCATGAGGCTAAGCCCTGCCTCCATATCTGCATGAGGGTAAAGCCCCGCCTCCTTATTTGCATAAGGCTAAGCATTGCCATCTCTTTGCATAAGACTAAGCCGTGTCTCGAATCTTGCGTGAGGCTAAGCCCTGCCTCCATATCTGTATAAGGCTGACATGTCGTCTCTTTGCATGAGACTAAGCCTTGTCTCGAATCTTGCATGAGGCTAAGCCCTGCCTCCTTATTTGCATAAGGCTAAGCACTGCCTTCTCGTGAGACTAGCATTGTCTCCTTCTGCATAAGTGTTGCTCCACTTCCAATTTGCATTATCTTCTTCTCTCGGGGCTAAGCTTTGCCCCAAACTTTGCACGAGGCTAAGCGTTGCCTTGTTATCACCTTTGGTATCATGTCTCCGCATTTCATGGGCTGATGTATAGCCAATCTGTCCAAAGGCGTCATAGTCCGAAGGCATCATCCTCATAGCCTGAAGACACCATGTCATGGCCTGAGGATGATGCCTTCGGACTATGACGCCTTTGGACAGATTGGCTATACGTCAGCCCATGAAATGCGGAGACCTGAGGATCTCTCAACACTGCACATCATTATTCAAAGGCGTCATGGTTCAGAGGCACCATTTTCATGGCCCGAGAATATCATTTCATGGCCTGCGAATCCCTTATCTCATGGTTCATGGCTCAGGACGTCATGGTCTAAGGACGTCATCTTCACTGTCCAAAGACAACCTTTCATGGTCCAAAAGGAATTTGCATTATGTTTAAATTCTCGCGGTAATCTATATACTTGCAGGCATTGTATTTTAAGTTTTGCAGGTAATCCAGGAGTAGCCGTTCTTCAAACAGGAGCAACCTTCGCTCCGGTTTCCATTCATACCCTTCTGGTTTCCACTTATGCCTTACCATTATTTCAAACGTAATCGACCCCATCAACTATCCACCTTTACTTTGTGACCATTCCGATACCTACCCTGTGATACACCCGTTATACTTCAGATTCATAATCATAACTCCATCCGATATTACCCTTCACGAAAGAACCTTTTCCGAAACTTGTTACCATTCCTATAACAAAACCATTGGCCTCATTCAGCGTTGGTCCAGAACTACACATGGCTTGATTCCTGTAATACCAGGGATATGTAGGCAACTCAAAGACCGGGGTGCGGCCTATATTTTTTGAAACGTCCCATTCGGTCAAAGTCGGTTATTATTTCTTTACCCGAAAACTCTTTCATCCTTCCCGGGTAAAGAGGGGCAGCTGTTGATACCCAATTTTTCCCTCATATATTTTAATATATGCATACATACTTTCAAAATATTGCACATGCATTTACAAACGCGTACAAGTGTTTTTGACAATTTTTCTATAATTTTTGAAGGCCTCAAATTAATTTATTTCTGCATTTTTTCAATAATAATTATCCATCATATTACTTTATGATGATTTAATCATTTAAATTCATCATTTAAGCCTATATAAGTGTTCAAATATTTTAATTGCATTTTTTATAATTACATTTGCATTTTAAGACTATAATTACATATTTTGCAATAATAGCCCATATATTTGCATAATTATCTTATCTATACAAAAAATGACTTTTTATATTTCTATAATGTTAAGTAATTATTTTAAAGCATTTTCATGCACAAATCACATTTTTATCATTTACAAATTATTTTGTAAAATTATTTTATGGAATTAATTGGGTATTTAAAAAATAGCCCCTTTTCCTTGACCAATTTCGGACAATATCCCAATTAAACCCCAGCCCAATACCCTAATCTAACCCAAACCCAATAATCCAATAATTCTACCCCGACCCAGAACCTCTCCTAATCGTGGTCGTTGATCTCTAAAATCAACGGTCCACGTTACCCCTTTCCTTTCTTAACCCAACGACCCCCCAGACCATACTCACTTTCTCATTTGCGACGCCTCTGAATTCTCTCCTCTTCTCTTCTCTCTTAGAAGCTCTCAAACCCTAGACCGCCGTCACCCAAAAACTCCCCCAGACCCCTTTGATTCTTGACCAGATATGGGGTCATCTATTGATTTACTGCCTTATCTAGCCTCTCACCTCTTCTGGTTGTTCGATTTTCATATTACTTAATGGGATCTCAAGGGATTCAAATCAGATTTGGTTCAAATCTCTCATCTTTTCGATTAATCCGCCTATATTCAACCCTATGTCTGTGAGTACTATCATTTTTTGTGTTTTCGTGGCCTCAAATCTCTGGTTCGAACCAGATTTTCTACCTCTATTCATAAACCTAGCTATTTCTATTAAACCCGTTTAGATCTCTTCAGATTTAAAAAGGTTTTGAGTTTGTTTGGTATTTTTCTTAAGATTTTGTCTACTTGTACTTTTACTGTTAACCGATTTTGTTTTACCCTAGGGTTTTGATTTCTAACGAGTTTTCTGTAAAAATGCTCAGACGTTTAAATGTTTTTTTCTCCTTTACTATTTCGACGTATCCTTTTTAAGTTTCATTTCTATGTCTTTAACATATCCTAGGGTTTTGATTATCTGACTATTTATCCTGTTGTCTTTTGCCCGTTACCTTTAATTCTATCAATTAAGTTGTTAATTGATTTACTTATCTAAATTAGGGTTTGAATTTAGTACCCCATATTTCTTTATTTAAGTTTTACTTATTCTCACCCTATTTATGTATCCGTATTTTTGGCTTGATTGTGTGTCCTGATTCCTAATTGATTCGGGAAACTGTTTCTTACCTTATTAACCTTGCTCTTAATTACGTATTGATTGTGTGTGAGATTTTTCCTTAAATTAAGTGGTACTCATTTGATTCTGTTCTCTTAATTGATTCCCGACTGATTGCTAATTGATTTTTCATACCTTATGTATGTGTGATTGATTCATTACCTTATGTGACCTACCCTATTGCATATTATAAAAGCCCTCTTGTTCTGATTTTCAAGACAAACTCAGAGACACTTACACGAACACACTCAGAAAGAAACACACACATACACAAACTCTTGCTCTCAAACCTTTCTGTTACTTGTGTTTGCTGCATTGTCTAGCCGGCTGAAAGCCAAGGCTAGACTATTGGGTTCTGCATACTCTCAACTTTCTGTTTGCTATTCCTTTACAAGTATGTCTCCATTCCTATTATCATTCAATATGCTATGGAGTTGAACCAATGTGCTTCATGTTTATTACTCTTAATTAGCATGTCTACCTCTATGTGATTAAGCCTATGTACATCCTGAATCTTAACCAGCATGCCTACTTCTATGAAATTAGACCTAGGTGCTTCCTGTTTATAGCATGTCTGCTAAACCTATGTCTATTTGTCTCTCAACTAGCATGATTTCTCTCCTGTTTTAAATGTTCACCCCCTAACAAACTCCTGGTTAATTCATGACTTCTATGCTCTCAACTTGGGCTACCTTTCTGTATGATTGTCTGATTAGTAATTTGACCCCAGCATGTTGTTCTTTGATTAATATATGTCTATATGTTCACCTAGTAACAAACAATGAATTAAGGCCATGTGAAACCTTGTTCAAATTAATTGATACTCTGTCATGTCTGTTGTTTGATTGCTGGAGTTCATGGCTGAACTCTCCCTGCTAAATGTGTGCTGCTTGTGGTTCTTGCAATCTAGTAATCTATTTCTACACACTTATGAAATTCAAACCATTTTTAAAAAAACAAAATTGTCTCCTATTTTCATACACTATTTTCAACTCCTACTCTTAGTTAACTAGGGTCCTGCCACCCCCCAATGTGAGCACTGCTTAGGGTCCATGAGACTCCTCTGAACTCTGACGCATTGGTGCTGGTTTTCAATCCTTTATGAACTGCTTCTGAACATTTGTTCTCTAGTGTGAGCACTGCCCTGGGTTCTCGAAGCCCTTGGAACTCTGACACACTAGAGATTTGGGTTCTTGGTGCTTTGCCAATGGTTACTGTGTATCTTTGAGCTTTGGAGTTGTTATGGTTTGAAGGCTTGGGTTATCCGGATGCATTGGGCCTGCTGCAGGCCTCCTATAGTTATGTACTTTGTAATCTATTCATTTGCTTATGGTCTATAATAATTATTTGTAATAATGATGGGGCAATATTGAATTGGGGAAAACTGGGCCTAGTTTGATGTTTGCATGAAAATGGGGTAGACAACCTGCTTTAGGTGCCTGTTTCTTTCAAGTATTTTTTTACTACTATATGCTAGATATCCTACCTATAGTTTATTTATATTCCGTTACTGCATGCAGTAGATAACATGCCTATATGATTTAGTTTGTTCAACATGTCCTGACCCATTTTTTAGATGTTATGCCTGTAGGACCAAAATAATTCTGAATATCCTTTCAAGATTCGCACTACTGCACTTAGACACCATGCCTATAAGGCTGTCAAATTAATTTCTGCATTTAAATCATGCCCACAAAGTTTTAAAATTGGTTCTGCATTTTTAAAATCACGCCTATAAAGTTTTAAGTCAGTTCTGCTTTTAGATACCATATTTATAGGAAACTTCAAAAATAGATACGATGTCTATAGGAAATTTCAGAATCATTTTTGCATTTAGATACCATGTCTATAGGAAATTCAGAATCATTGTTGCATTTAGATACCATGATTATAAGGTCTTAAGATCAGTTCTTTTACACTTAGATATCATGCTTGTAGGGTCCAAAAGATAAAGATCAGCCTGCTAAAACCAGTAATTGCTTACAGCTCAGATACCCGGTTTATAAAATTCTGTCCGACTATCACTTAGGCAATCATGTAGGTTAATTGGATTCTAGGTTTAAAATTGCTATTTTCCTGCTGCTCATAAATTGCCCAGATTCGGTAAGTAATAAAATCAGCAGGCAAACTGATTAGGTATTTACTGCCTCGCCTTAATAAAACTACTGCATATTTTGTGCTCATCTAGACATCCTGCTATAGGACTTTAACTCATTTTAAAACTGTTTGTTTGAGGCGTGCAATTGTTTGTCTATTTGTGGAGGTAAATATGAGCCCTTAATTGCATCTTTATGTGACAGTCCTACTTGTTTTGTTTGTCGCCTAGTTTTTTTCTCCTTTTAACACCATAAGTGAGTCTAGAACCGCCTTGAATAGAGTTATAGAGGTCCTAAACACCTCCAGGCCACAGGCAGGGGACGGGTAACGCACGCATAGGGCACGTACCGGATGTTATTAGAACGTTTAGGTAATAAACAAAAGGGGAAGGGTAATTGGGTAGTAAAAGGATATTATGACCTGTGCGCTAATGCTATGTGTAGCACCTCAATTTGAGGACGATTACCAAGTATTGCACAGAAGTGATCCTATAGGCTAAAAAACTAGGATCCCCTTTTACTCCTTGTTTTAGAAATAATCTCTATTTGTCTAAATTGCTTTATTTGTTTATAAGACTAATTCACCTAATTCGAGTTTGGCCAGGACCCACCATTGTGGACCTCGAGGGGTGCCTAACACCTTCCCCTCAAGGTTATTTTGAGCCCTTACCCAATCTCTGGTAATGAAAATCGGTTTATGAGTTATTTGCTTTAGGTTCCCTAACGCACCTTAAATCTGTTAGGTGGCGACTCTTCAAATTCCATACCCCTTCCCAAAAAGGAACGAGTTGTCCCAAGATGTCGAATTCCGGACTCCGCGAGGAAAAAGGGGGCGCGATAGCTCTGCTCCTACAAGGTTGGAATGAAATCAAACACATATTGTGTTATCTAAAAGGGACTACTGATGTGGGCTTATTTTATGGCAATGATTGCAATCCCGATCTTGTTGGTTATGCCAATGCGGGGTATTTATCCGACACACACAAAGCTTGATTTCAAACATGCTATGTGTTTACATGTGGAGGCACTGCCATATCTTGGCGAACGACTAAGCAATCAATTGTGGCTACTCCATCTAATCATGCTGAGGTAATTGCTATTCATGAAGAAAGTCGAAAATGTGTATGGTTGAGGTCTATAATACATCTTATTCGAGACAAATGTGGTTTGAAGTGTTACAAACTACCCATAATTTTGTATGAAGACAATACATCATGCATAGCCCAATTGAAGGGAGGATTCATAAAAGGAGCTAAGCATATTTCACCAAAGTTATTTTTCATACATGATCTTCAAAAGAATGGTGATATCAATGTGCAACAGATTCGTTCAAGTGATAACATGACTGATTTTTTCACCAAATCTCTACCGACGTCAACTTTCAAGAAACTAGTGTACACGATTTGGATGTGAATGATCAAGGATGTGAATTGATGCTCTCATCAGGGGAAGTTAATACGCGTTGTACTCTTTTTCCCTTACAAGGTTTTGTCCCACTAGGTTTTCCTTACAAGATTTTTAACGAGGCAACCAAAAGGCGTATTTCTAAACATGTGTACTCTTTTTCCTTCACTACGATTTTTTTTCCTATAGGGTTTTTTCCTAGTAAGGTTTTAACGAGGCACATTATCTATGGACATCCAAGGGGGAGTGCTATAAGAAAATCAGATTATGGTGGATGTCTGCTCTTCCTCCATGATCTCCTCAAATGGTTAATGACATATTCAATGACATATTTCTATGCGTAATGACATATTTTTCTTCACTTTTCATGCCTATATAAAGGCCTTGTAATAGATAGAAAAATACACACAATTGAAGAAGATCTCCATGATCTCCATGATCTCCATTTCTTGTTCATATTTACTAAATTGCTTTTATTTCCTTGTTCCATATTGTTACTTTGAGTTATATTTCACAACACATATTATATTGTTGAAGAAGGGGGACCTTTTGTCGTAAATTCAAAATCCTAATGCATGACTTGAGATCTTTTACACCCTAATAAGATCTTCATAATAAATACCAATCTAGATTGGAATTTTTTTTAAAAAAAAAAAAAAAATAGGATTAACTCATTCAGCAACGTGTATACTACAAATATTTTAGTTGTTAGAAGAATCTACCACTTTATTTAAATTTGAATTTAATGATAGGTATGTTGGGTTGTTGAGATGTTTTAGGATAGAATGTTTATTCTGCATATTTATGGTGGACATTTAAATCCTATGGTTAATATATAAAACAATCGTCTACAATACTTTCAACGGCAAAGGGCCAAATATAACTATATACTTTGGCTCCAAATATATCCCTGCCGTAATACTGTTGGTTCAAAATTCAACTATACCCCTCTTCTGTTAAGTTTGTCCAAGGTGGACATTCAATCCTACGTAGCACTGACATTTGATGAAGTGGATGCCACATGGCATGCCACCTCAGTGCCCCTAGTCCATATAAAATTTGAAATACATTTATCATGGTAGCGGTAAAGATGGCAATAGTGGCGGAGGGAAAGAAAATTTTACTGGTGGAAAGAAAATAGAAGGGAGGGGTAAAATGGGTTAGAGGCGCTGAGGTGGCAATCCATGTGGCACCCACCTCATCAAATGTCAGCGTGCGTAGGATTAAATGTCCACATTGGACAAATTTAACGGAAGAGGGATATATTTGAACCAATATATTACGGCAGGGATATATTTGGACCCAAAGTATAACAAAGGGAATATTTAAACCTTTTCCAATAGTACAAGGATATATTTGTGCCTTTTCCGTACTTTCAACCTCTTTGCTATTTAAAGCTAGGATTAATGAAAATTTTCAATCATACTTTCAACCTCCTTGCTGCTTCATCTTTTTTTTATTAAAAATACTAGTAATAGTTGCCAAACCATTATATGTTGTAAATAGCACTATATAAAAACCAACTTCTTAGCAACCAAGTCTAAAACAAAGATAACCATGACATCACACACACACATATATATATTAAAAGAACAGATGAAACTAGTGCTTGGTAAAAGAAGTTCCTATTTGCTCTGTCTGTTTCAAGCACAAGCAGTTATAGTATAAAAACAAGGGAAGAAGAAAGATCTCCTTTTAATACAAAACCAGTAAAATTTATAGGAAAAAAGGAAACTTGCTTGATTAAAGTATCTAAACATGCAACTGCTACTGATCAGAAAAACACCATGAAATCATGTTATCTTGAAAGAATATTTCAGTCGAACTGAATATCATCGATAGGGTCCATTTCTCCATTCCAGTAAAGCAATTTGTCATTGAATTGCTGGTTGTTGCTATGATCAGTATCATTCACCATTAACGTGCCATTCAAGGGAGATCCAATGTGAATGCCAGAGAAAAGACTTACCCCATTCAAGTTGTCTGATTCTAACTGTTCCATGTAACCGCTTTTGTCATCAGTTCCAAAGCCATAGCAGTAGTTACCACTATCGTCATTTTTCTTCTCCTTCTGTTTCTGAACATTAGCATCAATCGCATCTTCAGCAGCAGCTATGTTTTGAGAAGTGACAACATCTTCTTTAACCTTTACCTTGGAGCTCAGATATTCAATAGGTTCAACTGACGTAGCATTAGAGTTGACGACTCTCTCAGCAGAAGATGGTTGAACTAGAAATGACCTAATGGAAGAAAAAGGAGGAGTTGTGGAGATTGGCTGATTCATCACAGGCTCGGTCGAAGCAAGCAGAAGAGAAGTCTCCCCTGAGTTTGTCATTTGTTTCTTTCTTTTAGATTCGACAATGTCTACTAAGTGAACCAGCCTTTTGGACGAAGCAGTAGAGGCAGTTGGTGATGCAGCATGATGGGATAAACTCGAACTTTCTGTTTCTTCATTAGATGACAAAGGAGTATAACTTATTACAGAAGAATCCTCATCTTTTGCGTCGTCATACAAGTATGACTGCACTTGCTCTGCATGTTGTTGAGGTTCTTCTTTTACACCTGAATTATTATGTGTCACACTTGATGCAAGAGATTGACGATACAACCTGGCCATGGCTTCTGAAAATTATAAAAAAGTTATTCGCAATCATCTCTCGACAAATGAGTTTGTTAAGCAAAGAATGCCTAGGGCACAATAAAGTTAAGTTATTTCATTACCTGCAGGTCCGATCCCGTATTTCTTGCTGTAGTCCATTAGATCTTTCATGCCGTTGACCATTTCTGCTGTCTACAACTCATCAAAAAAGAATAAATATGTAATTCGACACAGTCAAGTAGTTCACATATTAGGATGTCTAACCTATTGATAACAAACATTCACAAGAGAATGAAGTCCCTCAAGCATGTCAAAGACAAACACAAACAGTAGCCCAGGCAAAAGGTTAAAGAAGCCGCTCCTCTAATTTACTGAGACCTTTCCACTTCTCACTTGTGGTTTCTTCTCGTGTCAATAGAATCTTGAGATCTTTTTCGTTTTCCCTTTCTTAAAGTTCATTGAAAGGCAGTCTTAGAGCAACGGTCAAGTTGTCTCCGTTTGACCTATAGGTCACAGGTTTAAGTCGTGGAATCAGCCCCTGATGCTTGCATCAGGGTAAGCTGCCTACATCACGCCCCCTTGAGGTCCGGCCCTTCCCCAGATCCAGCATGAACGCAGGATGCTTTGTGCACCGGGCTGCCCTTTCTTAAAGTTCATTCTAGAAGTTGGTGTCGTAATGTAAGTTTACATGTTAATACAACTATTGGATTACAGTAGAGATTTTTTTCTATTGAATGTCTGTAGTTTAAAGCAATAGAATTCCCTTAAGCATCTTGTTAAAAAATTGTTACATTTTGCGTCTGCAATTTCAAGTAATTGAAATGACAGCAGAGATGAAACTATCGTGCATGCTTTTATATTGAATCAGAATAAACAACTCTTTCTATTGAGAATTTTAATATAAATCATCGTCGCCATTTTTTATCTAAAATTTCAATTCCACACAGCATTCTGATATGCACATAATCCAAAGACAGGATAATTAGACCACATAAATGCCTAATACCTGGAGGCATCGGACATAGCGCTTGGTATAACCAAGATCATTGATCAAAGACTTGTCCAAAACTCTTGCTAATTGTCTTATTGATGAAGTAAACCTGCAGCCGTCCGACAGATACAGTTCACAAAGGGTCAAAAGTAGAACAGTATGGTTTCACTAAAGTGTGAAGAATAACCTAAATGCATATAACGAGCACCACAAATATGAAATCTAAAGTGAAAATTTCAAATATTATACAGGACTATTTGAACAGAAGTCTTGGCGTAACTGGTAAAGTTGTTGCCATGTGACCAGGAGGTCACAGGTTCGAGTCGTGGAAACAGCCTCTTGCAGAAATATAGGGTAAGACTGCGTACAGTAGACCCTTGTGTCCGGCCCTTCCCCGGACCCCGCACATAGCGAGAACTTAGTGAACCGGACTATCCTTTTTACTGTTGTACGAATAATGTCATCAAAGTCAAGTATAAAAGAAAAGATATGTGGGGTTTATCACCTATTTCGATGAACTACAGTATTGAATGTGAACATGAAACAGTTGGACAGACAACTTACTTGTTGGAGTTTCTTTTAAATTCTTCTGAAGCAATCCCCGAGCAACTCTTAACAAAAGCTTGGTATTTCTGGATTGCTTCCCTGAGTTGATGAACCTGGATAAATGACGTTTTACAATTTTCAATGAAGTTTGCTCTTTTCAAACTCACAAAAAAGCAACCTTAATAAGAACAACAACGACAATGATCATCTAATACCATATATATCAAAAGTTCAAGCATTCAAGTATTTAAGACTAGTTAAAATCAAATTATTTCAATAAGATATTTAAAAATAAAGGGATAATTACCTTATTGGGCAGCCCTCCAAAATAATAGCCGGTAAATGTATATGTTTTGTATATTAAGTATAAATATACATGTAATATACATAATCAGTTGCTACAGTGTAAATATACATAATATACACAAATGTACATGTAATATATGTTGCTGGCGCCTGTAATTAATTTTGGCCGACGGGCCAAAAACGAAAAAAGCCCTTTAAAGAATCTTCCTTATAACCATCAGTCAACCATCAACTTAGAGGTGATGAGTTGCAAGAAGTTGAAGGTTAGAAAGGAAAAGCTGGTGTAATGTTATATACCTGGGGATTTACTGATCTTCGATCGATAAGCACCTCGTGAGAAGAACAGCAGAATTCCCAGATACAAATCTATCACAGTAAAACAGAAGAAAGGATGTTTTTTATTTCATCAATCTTTTGGTACAAGTTCAAATACTTTATAAAAGAGAAACAAAGGACTATATCTTATAAACGCTTAACCTTTAGATCTGAAGAAAGCACAATCTTGAGCCGGCCTTCACGGACCACTCGTGCTGCCTCATATACACTTTCTTCTGTTACTTTTGTGTAGTTCAAAACAATGTGACCAGATGGTGTGTAATACTCTTCAGGTATATCCACATAAAGAAGCTCGTCCAGCATACCGGTATCATACTTAATTTTGCATACCCTAGGTAGAACTTCTGCGCTGAGCTCTAAAATCCACAAAGATAAATCAGTATTTCAGACAGTGAGCAGCAGATTTTCAATGTAATCATTTTGACCTGCCGGAGCCAGGATTTGAAGCTTGTGAGTTCGGAATTCTAGTCCTTTTAAGCTAGTGAGTTGTAAATTAATAATTTGTATATAATTCATTGGATTTCTTAAGACAAACCAAACTTGCAGGGTTCGGCTGAACCCACAACCGAAAGGCTATGTCTGCCTGTGCCTTGTATATATAGCATTTTCCATCTACTTTCTGACAGTTCTCACTATTTAATACTATGATATAAACCCCCGAGTCAAAAAATTCCATAACTAATGCTGCCACGTTAAATAAGGCAGTCCGACGCACAAGGCATCCCGTGTTCATGCAGGGTCCGGGGAAGGTCCGCATCCCGAAGGGTGTGGTATAGACACCTAGCCTACTCTAATACAAGCATTAGTGGTTGCTTCCACGTCTCGAACCCGTGACCTATAGGTCATACGGAGACAACTTTACTGTTGTTCCAAGGCTCCCCTTCTGCTGCCACCTTAAATATTTATTAAAAATAAATACAGATCTACCATAGCAAGAAACCAAAAGGAGCCTATGTTAGCTAACAACTTATAGGACTCAAAATTATCCAACCGTCACCAATTTGATAAAAAGGATCAGAGTACATACCAAAACCAGCAGTAGGCCTCACTTCGCAGATCTCACAGTACCATGCCTCCTGCAGTTAATCTAATTAAATCTAAAAGGAAACCCAGCATTGCGAAGAGGATATTCGTGCTAGATATCTTTCAGATACGCAGATACTTAAATGCATAATAAAATGTATAGAAAATGATGTCAAATCTTGAGATCACAAATTTCAGTGTAAGAACTCTTTAGTCATTTTTGGTTTTGGAAAGACAATTTGAACAATTCTAGATTACAAGATGATTGAATCTTTTTTCCTTAAAGAAGACGAAAATTTTCAAACGAATGAAAAAAATTAAATGTCAAATACATTAAACTGAAAATGTTCAAATTCCTTCACACTAAAAAACATACTTAATAGAAAAAATGTTGGCAAGATTATTTCTTCCATCTTGAAGAAGTGGAAATAGAAGCCAACTTAGGGTAAAGAAATCTTGAAGAAATGAAAACAGAAACAACCTTAGTGTAAAGAAACCGACATATTTGACAAGGATTTTAGTGGTAAATGTGAGGATTACCACCAAGGGTGTGTTGGGATGGATGGGATCCCTCCACCCTTAGGGCCTTAACCAGAGGTCTCGGGTTCGAGCCTTGGGAATGAAAGCATTTCCTGGTAAGAAGCGCTTCCTTCCTAAATAGGCACATAGGGCGCGAATCTGGATTAGGCAAGGATTTTTCACAAAGACAAAATACTCCTATGGGAGAAAGCTTGATAATGATGGAACCACAGTGTTTACCACTAGTCTGAATCCAGGCCCCAAAAAATTGACTAGAAGATTAGGCTACAAACCTGAGGGAAAAGACAACTTATCCGTTGCCTATTTTTATTCAATGAAAAGCATGTTCTTATCTTGGCATTGGGAGCAAAGAATTCTGCAACTAAATTCCTCCAAAACCCGATATCATTGTCCTGCATTTTCAGGTACCATAAGATTCTATATATGAATTAGCAAAACAACATCCTATATAAAAAGAAGTCATGTTTCTTTTACTTGGAATATCTTACTCTTGGTCTTTGCTTCTGAAGGTACATGTATTGTTTCAAACGTTGAACACACATTCCTGGCTTATATACTGATCTTCCATCAGCCACAATTTCTGAACGTTTCTCATGAGCTGTCCGCACAAGTTGCATTTGCTGCTGTAACATCCACATCAAATTCACCTGAGAAATAATCGGCGGAGATAGTAGGTTCATCTCGAATGCATTTGGAGGCGGAGATGCTAAGTTCAATTGAGAAAAAGTAGGCGGAAATGAGTCTTCAATGAGCGGCTGTTTGTCCTTCCTCAAAGAATGTTCTGGAATCATCGGTGGAACTGAACATTCACGTTTTATTATGACCGTAGTTTTTTGTTGCTCTGCTGACTGAAGCACACTCGTACTTGGACGGGACTTGCTCGTCTCCTTATCCAAGTCCTCCAATAGTTTTGGATTCTCTTCATGAAATTGTTTTGCACTCATTGAGCTGTCCTGAATCTGTTGGAATTTCTGCGATCTGCGCCGTGACTTTGGCTCATGCTGCTGCCGAGCTACCAGTTTCTGCTCGTCCAACAACGGGGTGGAAGGAGCAAGTTTGATGTTATCAGAGCTCATTTTGACTCCTTCCAATTACCACAAACTTCATGAATCAGACAAACATCATTTAGTCAATCATTTCAGAATAATAATTTAAGCATAAATGGTATGATTAGATGAATCGACCGACAAGCAACTTCTCACCTCTATTTTAAAGTTCAGGTGAGTAGAGTGTAACTTGTTGGATTGCTATGAGAACTTCTAGTTGATGAAATGATGTACATTTTTTGCATAAGATAGTGTCCTAAAGCAAATAAAGCTTACTCTAGGTGTGCGGAACAAAGTCCCACACTAGACGTTAATAAGAAAAAGAAGCTACTTATAAGGTGGCGTGAGGCCTTTTGGGAAAAACCCTGCGAGCCTGGCCCAAGGCAGAGAATATCATGTCATGTTATATGTATCTTTAAGTTGGCTTAGCCCAAACCCGAATTTAACATGTAAACTCATTGATTTTAGTATTCAGCTAAACTCTTGCTTCATAAACATGAAACAATTTATTCTACTCTTCCACCTAAAAGTTTTTAACGCTTCAGTGACTTATTCACAAATCTTGACCTAGCAGATTTTTCCACTCTCCTTTTTGAGAGAATGTATCTTAGTTAAACTCTCCCCTCAATCTTCTTCAAATGAATGCGAATTGTCATAAAAATTATTTTTCATGTAAGTCTAATGAATTAAGCAATGCACTAGCATTAACACCAAAACCTTTTTCAATGAACTAATGATCTACTCATCTGAAATAACATTAATAAATATAATCAAGGCTCAAGTTTAAATAACAAAGTCATTTATCTAGCAAATTATCGGTCAAATATGGAAAGCATCTAAAGTACAACAGAAAGAAGTTGGTGGTCTGAAATGTATGAATATCAAACTATAGAATTTAGATGGTATCATCAAAAAGTTAGCGAGTTAGCAAAATTTGATTAATTCCATTAAATTTTATAAGATTATTCACCACTATCAAACGAAGTTTAGGCATCAACGCCATGAAATTAGAAATCAATGTTGATATAAACACCTTACGCTTAGCTTACATGCCAAATTTGGGAAATCTACACTTGGATTTAGAGCGAACAAACTTAATCCAGTTCGGTAATCCTACTTTGCCAAAATTTCAAAGTCTATTTTTAAGGATGAATGTCGATCTATAATGACCCAAAATCTAGAATTAATTCTTGATTAAGTTTGTTCAAGTGACAACTACATGCCTATATTAAATATAGGCATGTATTTTGCCATTCATCATAATCATAATTAACTCTCAATGTTTTACCAAACAAAAAATCAAACTTACATTGAATCGAACTAGATGTAGCCCCGTTAATCTTCAAACACGGTTAATCACATAAATGCTAGGTGAGTCATTTTCGCCGGTGCAGTAGTTCACTAACTATCACTAGATTGTTAAAACAAGGTAAAAATAAAAACCAAAATACAAAGAAAGGAATAAAATGACAATGTGCAAATCTTTTTTTTTTCCTTTTTTGCTTTAGGGCATCTGAAGCCCACTGGGCCGACTAATTCAGACTCGCGCCTTCCTACCAAAAAGTTGCATTCAAAACCCCATACCTCCTTCCTCCAAACCAGTGGCGGATGCACATAGGGAGTTGTGGGTGCTTAAGCACCCATTAACTTTGAACATATTAATAAATTTATATAGGCAACTGTACAAATATTTAGATAAATATTGAGCGAGCACCCACAAGTAAATTTATTTTTCCTCTTCTTTTGAAGTTTTTATCGGCGAGCACCCATAACTTTAAAATTCTGGATCCGCCACTGCTCCAAACAAGATGTCATGGTACGCTAATCAGCGACTTGACTAATATAGATTTAACAAGGATAACATGGAATAAACTCTCATTTTCAATTCTCTATACCATTAACATTAAAAAGAAAAAAAAAAAGGAAAAACGAACAAGTGCTAAGTTCCAAAATAGCTCCAGATTCATCACAAAGATTAATTAGAAAATTTGAAATGAAAAGAATGTACCTATAAATGCAGAGTTCACCACCTTCAAATGCTGCAGAATTCAAGTAACACCAAAATCATTCATCTGACTAAAACAAAACAGGAACTGATTTTTTTTTGACTGAATGAGCTATATTAAGAACTAATTACTACTACATCTCAATCCCAAACTTAAGTTAGGGTCGGCTATGATATAAATTGGCTAGTTTTACGCTGGCTGCCAGCCTTATCGCGACCTTCCTCTTTTAAACAAGCCAGTATTAAATAAAACATAAAAGAATTTCAACCAGATTTAATCAAATTTTTAAAAGGAAAATGAATGTGTATAAACACAGAAATCACCACCTCAACTGCTGCAAAAATGTCAAGAAGCAGCAAAATCATGCATTAAACTTAAACAAAGCATAAACAAAAAAAAAAAAAATCTGACGAACATTTCAAAATAAACAGAAAGAGAACTTTACCAAGAAATTAAATAAAACTCTCTATTGGCTTTGCATGTAACAACTTCTTCTTCCTTCGATCATTACTAGGAATAAAGAAAAATGAGCGGTGAAATGCTTTATAAAGAAGTTTGCTGTGTGTTGTTCTCTTTTTGTACGTAGTATTTTGCAACGTGGACTAAGTGGATCATCCATTTGAGCGTTACGTTTCACACTCATAATTTTGACTTTTAGAGAGTAATGCCGAATTAGTGAAAAGTTTGTTTTACTGCTTTCTGTTAGCATTTATAAACTGTGGTGGATTTATTATCATAATTCACAACTCTAGATATAGATGTATTTAATGACTTTAATTCAAATTATCAATATGAGAAAATGTTCAAATTTAGTCTTCTACTATACAATATTTTTATAAATACGCTCTATTATACTTTATGGTGACTATTGATGTTAACAAATTATCTCGTATTTGATTTTAACTTCGACGTGAAATGTACAGTAGTCAAACATAAAATTATACATATAGTCAAATATTTTTATTAACTTCTCTACCAGATATACCTAATTAATATATAGTCAAATACAATATCCAAGTACAATACAAGATTATATAAACTTCTCATTCGAAGTATTTAATATCTTTCACTCGAAGTTATATAGTTATTATATTTGTATTTCAGAGATACTTTTAGAAACCTTCCTCTAGATTTGTCTTTGTAACACTTAATTTTCTTGTATTTTGAGATATTACACTTGCCTCCTCATAATTTTGATTTTTCTTCTTTGAATAATGAAACTGATTTTAAATTGATAGATTTTGTATGTATTCAAATGCTACTATTTGTAGCTCTTATTTCTCTTATAAAATTGTTTACCTTTAAAATGGATAACAATTAAATTTGTACGGGATTTTAAGGATATGTGGATCGATTCAACACAAGTAATCAAGAATGTTAGACAAATGAATCAAAGATAAATAACTAACCAAACCAGTCCTGGCTTGGATTTGAGCTTAACAATAGTTCTACCCTCGACCGGACCTTCGGTTAGGAGCCAAGTGTGTATGAAGAGCAGTTGTGATTAAAATAAGAAATTCTCAATAACTAGAAAGTAGAGAAACAAGTTTGTAGTGCTTTGATATGCGTGTTACAGTATGTTTATTGAATAACAACTACCCCATTTATATAGTAGGAGAGTTCATCCCTAATACAATTCTAAAAAAAGGTGAAAATCCTCCTTTCTAGCCAATTACACATTCGCTGCCAATGTCGGGCGAGATGTGTGCAGTGATATCCGGTTAGATGCGGATATCACGGCCCTCTGTTAGTGGTGTAACCATCGCCGTGCTTTCCGAGGTCTCAGAGCTCGTTCCGGGATCGGAGAAGTATTGTCTTATCAAGCTCGGTGGCGACCACTTCGTTCGGAACTTAGTACAAGACGTTCCGGCTTTGATCACGACCCCATATAATAATGCCTTTTCTTCGTTTGACCCACCGAAAAATCGGGGTGTAGGTTAACCCCGATTTTACCCGTATATAGATAGTCCCCTCGTTTCTCATAGAGTTGGTTTGCCGAAACGATGGGAAATGATAGATGTTCCCCAGTTCCTTCATTCGTACGTTACAACCGAGAAAATGAAGAAGCCAAAACATCCCATCAGTCGTGTCGTTCTGACTTCGGACACGTGTCAACCATCGGCTAGTCGCCTCCAAATGCGAAACAACGCGTACTTCCCCTATAAAAGCTTTTATCGTTTGCTCTTTTTCCACTTTCCAATCCAAGCTTCCACCTTCGAATTTTCTATCTGTTACCAACTTCTTTCTTCATATGTTCATCTTTGATCTTCAAATCATCATAATTGTTCTTAGGTTCTTACCCAGATCTTCATCCTACCTTCAAATCTTCATACCTTTTTCTTCAGCCTTCAAACTTATTCCTTCAAATCTTCATACTTTTTCTTAAAATATTCAAACTTTCTCAGATAGTAATGGCCAAAAATTCCAAATTAGTTCCTCAATGGATTGCCTCTTCATCTTCCCACCCAGCCACAGGTACCGAGGCGGCTGTTCCTGGAGTAGTTGTTCTCGAGACAGCTGCTCCCGAGGTGGCTGCTCCCAAGTGGCTGCCACCGAATCGGCGCTAGAGCCCCCATGAAAAGCTTTATTCTCAGGGGATGTTCAATCACAGACGACTTCAAGGTTGAGAAGGCCTCATCCAAACAAGACCGAGGTGAAGGGGCATCGAGATATATATGCTCTGTCACCGAAAATACCATTCCCATTGTCCGAGAGGACTTTATCTGGAGAGGTAAGGACGTGGTAGTCCCCGGGCCTGAGGACGATATCACTAGTCATGTGGAGGGGTATTTAAGTGTTTACACTTATCCTTTCACACTGGGCCCGATAGACCCGGTCGTTTTGAACTTTTGCAAGAGATACGAGGTGTGGCTAGGGCAGATCCACACGTCTCTTTGGTGGATCGTGATCCTCCTCCATTACTTCGTGAATAACACCGAGTCCCGTCGATTCACCCTCGACCACCTACTCCATTTATACAGTCCCCGAATTTTCCGAGGGGGACTAATCAATCTCACTCGCCGGGCCAGCAAGGCCCCCTTCGAGTATTGACGAGGATCGAGATCGAGGCTGGCAGGGGCGCTTCGTTCGAGTGAAGACTGAAGATTTGATCCCTCCCCAGTTTCTATCACTCCCCGAGAAGTGGAATGCATCTCGTAAGTGTAAGCTTTCCTTAAGTGTCGAGTCTTTTTTGTTCCCTCTCTCACCATCAGTATTTGTGATCATGTAGTTGTTGCTCGGGTTCCAAATGCGGTCCCTCGGCTCAAGGAGTGGATCAGAGGCATCTGCAAGCAGATGTCGTATTTTGAGCGCTCATGGAGCAAGCTTTTGTAGGCCCGATGGGAGGCCCATTCTCATGGTAAGGCTCATCTTAGAATAGTTACTATTACGCCTTGAACTTACACAATGCTGACCCTTTCTCTTTCCCTCGCAGGTTTGCCTAAGACCACCGAACTTAGGCCGCTGAAAGGGGATGAGGATGCGTCCTTATCCGTTAATCCCTCCATTATCGGACAGCCCGGGGCTGCCGCAGGGGAGAAGAAGAGGAAAAGAAATTCTCCGGGCTCCCCGGGCCCCGAGGTGAAGCCAAAGAAGAGGGCGGCTTTTCGGGCTCGTAAGCCCAAGAATAGCACCAACTCCTGGGTGCCGGATTCTTACTCACTTCTCTGGCTCAGGGATGAGTCTGAAGAATATGACATTTTTGTTGCCCACGGATCGACACTTGTCGAGGTGCAGGCGGCAGCCAAGGGGGAGAGCCGTGAGGCCGACCTTCGTCCGACTCGAGAGACCGAGATGGAAACGGGGTTAAGACCCCTCGAGAAGCTGGTTATGCTCCGAAGAAAGCGACCGGTGTAATTAACGAGCTTGAAATACACACTTAAATATACTCGCTAGTCGAGCACAGTAAATTATAATATCGTATCCACAGGGATTAGAGTTAAACAGTTATTATCATAGTTTGTAGATAGATTGCTATTCAAGATGATTAACAATTAAGAACTATGTGATTTAAAACTAAAATTAAGAAAGAGTCAACACTATTGACTAATGACAAACAACGCAACTAGTAGGCAAAGGAAGATATCAATTGGGAGAAAATAGGGTTGATAGGATAAGTGTAAGACAAATGTTTGGGATTTAACTCTAGATAATTCACTTCTAATGTTCAAGTAAGTCTCTCGAATTCACTTGGTTATTAGTTCAATTGTTTAGTAGAAACTCCTCTCTCGATTAAGTCTCAACCTCACAAGATAAACCAATTTTAAGCATGTGAAGATATGCGAGAATTCGTAGTGGATTGGTCTTTAGGAGAACCTCTCTCGATTATTCTCTTAACTAGGTTCAATCAACAATTCAACTAGCCTCTTTCGATTACTAAGAAGAATTAAAGACTTCAACCAACAAAATATAAAGTAACAATATCACAAGTTATGCCTCTCTCGATTGCATGAACTAATGAATATAGAAGCAACGATTAAAACATCCAAAACGATTCAATACATAAAAACTAGAGTTAATTATCCACAAACAAGTATCAATACACCAAATCCATCAAACCCTAAAGAATAATTACTCCATGGATATGGAGAAATTCATCACAATTAAGTTTAAGTCAAAGGAAAACATAAAGCATCCAAACCCTTGTTTTGAGTAAGGATGAATGGTGAAATCCTTGTACTCTTGCTTCTCCCTCTTCTCCGTAGCTTCCTTAGATCTAAATTATGCAAAATGTCCTCAAAATACCATTTTTCCATGTATATATACTAATTAGGGTCGGGCCCAAACAATGACACCTTCTCCTATGCAAAAAAGGACACTTTTCCCGTACAGGACGTGCGCGGCTGCGCACCTGGAAAGGTACCCCACGCACTTGGCCGCGCACTTTTTTCACTTTCTACCCATATGTGAGGTCAGTGCGCGGCCGCGCACTTTCCTTGCTATTTTCACCCCGTTCTGTTGGGAATTTGAAACCACGTAAAACATGAAAGTTGTAGCCCTTTGAATTAGATTTCCAACAATATATTTTGGAGCCCAAATAGAGTTCTGAACGAAATGTTATGTGTATTTTACTAGACAGTGCGCAATATGCCTGCTCGATTCTTCGTTTCGTTGCACTAACATCCGTTGATCCCCGAACACGATCCCGGCTTAATTTCTTGGGCTTTTACTCAGACTTCAAAGCTCCAAATCACTTGAATTCATTCCATTACATCTACATAGCTCGGAATAACTCCTACAAGGCATAAAATGCGCCATTAGTACAAAACACTAGCGATTAAAGCTCAAACTCAACTAAAGTGCAGTAAATTGAAATGTAATAGTCGACTAAAATATGAAATTATATCCTACCATCAGTAATAAACATCATGGAGACGCCCTCTTACACCGAGTCCATGTTTGAGGAGGCCCAAGCAGGAAAAGAGCAGTCAAGTGAAGGAGTTCACGGAGAAAACGACCCTCTTCATTTGTTCTTCGATGCCGTGGATTCATCCACTTTGGAAGATTTTTCCGGGGCTGGGCGACCTGGAAGTCCCGAAGAAGGACGTATCTTCAGAAGCTGGCGGGCCGAGTTCGAGCCCAAAATTGGTTAATCAGTTTCCCGCTCCGAGCGTGGATCCTAGTTGCAAGAGAGCGGTTATTCTTACTGTCCCGGAGGATGCTTGGGTTCTATACGCTCCCATGGGCGTAGCCAGCTACCTCCGATGCCTGGTGACCAAGGAGGACCAAGCAAAGATGAATGAGGTGGGTCCACCATGTCTCTTCAATAAGACACAGCAAGCGCTGAACCGGGTAAGGAATCAATAGTCCCTTTTGAATTTTACTAAGGTTTTGATATCTCTCACTATTTTTGTTGTTTTGCATGCCACGGTACTCCACTACGAGAGCTTCCTCTAGTCTCCGAGATCAACCAACTCGAGTTTGAGTTTAAGGAGCAAGCTCGAAAGAAGGATATGTACAAGTTCCTTAGTGAAAAACAAGACGGGGCCATCAAGGACCTTCAAGCCGAGCTGGATAAGGATCAGAAGGAAGCATCGACCCTGAGGCGGGAACATGCCGACCTGGTCAAAAGGGTAAAAGTCTTTAAAGTTAAAAACAAGGAGCTAGTCGTGGCGACTAACGACGAAACCTCGCATGTCCAATAGAAGGTCGCCAGATCGACCAACTCCGAATAGAAATGAACGAGGTCCAAGCCATGGCCGATGGGTGGAAAACCAAAATGGACCTGCTGGCTTCGGAGAAGGAAATTGCCAAGGTGAAGTTGGCATCGGTGGAGGTCCAACTCCGAGTGGCGAAGGAGAAAGATGACAAGTGGTATCAGCTGAATGTCGGTCTCCGAGCACAGCTGAGCTTGGTTGTTGTAGAGCGGGACGCCCTCGGTAGAGAATACGAGGCAGTGAAGTCCAAGCTGGATATAATCTCCATCGATGCCGACGAAATGGTGGCCCAATACAAGGCCGATGTGGAGGCAGTCGAAGCCCGCCTGAAGGCAAAGGCTGAATATATAAAGTGGCTATCCCGAAAAGAGACCCTCAAGAAGATCCACGCCCGAGGTTTTGACCTGTCGGCCGAAATCGAGGAAGCCAAAAAATCCAAGGCCGAGGTGAAGAAGTTTTACGAGCCTGAAGGTGCCGAAGGCTCTAAGGATTCTGAGGGCTCGGAGGGTGTCGACGGCTCTGGCAACGAGTCTGGCCTGGTGAAGATTAGGCGTAGACGCCTTAGTACTTTTTGGTTTGTATTTTATGTACATTTTTGTTTATTTTGAGGCCATTTTTGTTAGGCCTTTGAAAGTATATTCCGGAATATATTTAAAATTTTCCCATTTTGGCAATTCCGAGTCTTTACTCTTTTAGAATCTTTTAATAATTTTGGCTCTTGCAATGTTCCTAATGCCTTAGCATATAATCCAACGTAGTTATAGGGCGCCAGTTTATTCAGAAGTTCGAACAGATCCTAACTTTGATGCAACTTCGTTTGCTCGAGGCTTTGAAAACTCGGTGTGATCGGAAGTTTTTTTTCAAGATGCTTAAGTGTTTTTAGATGATGCTTTTGCTGAGGGTAACCTTTTAGCAGGTTTTGAATTTTTATAAAGGCCTTACTTTTGATTACGAGCTTCGGACGTCTCCGGCCGTTTTTTGGGTGGACATAGCCTTTTGTTTTTGGGCACCGTCTAATAGGTTTGGTCCTCTCGGGATTTAGTAGCACGATTTATCCAAACTTTTTTTTCGGACAATAGTCCCTGAGTAGGGATAGCCCTTGGGCTCGATAGTCCCCGGATAGGGGTAGCTTTTGGGCTCTTAGGATCGGGGTTTTAAGAGGTAAGAAAATGGTTCCCATTATCGCATATGATCTCGGGCGGTATCCGAATTAGCATATTATGTGGTCCCATATGAAGTCAATGACTTCTTTTTCCCGAACTTTCTGAACGCTTAAGCTTTGACCCATCTAGA
Source organism: Nicotiana attenuata (assembly GCF_001879085.1). NCBI lineage: Eukaryota > Viridiplantae > Streptophyta > Magnoliopsida > Solanales > Solanaceae > Nicotiana > Nicotiana attenuata. The sequence continues at coordinate 53,523,214 of NC_031990.1, read as the reverse complement.
AAAATAATCGGTCATGAATAGTATGAATTGAGCCTTACTAGGTACTCACGGCAAGGCACCGACAATGTCCATTCACTATTTCATGAATGGTCATAGAGACAAGACCGAATGGAGTAGCTCTCCTGGTTGATGGATCATCGGTGCATGTCTCTAGCAACCGTCACATCTTCGTACAAATTCCTTTGCGTCCTTCTCCATGTCGATCCAGTAGTAGCCGGCCCTGATAATTTTCGAACCAAAGATTTTGCTCCTGAATGGTTCCTGCAAGTGCTTTCGTGAACTTCTCTCAAGACATATTCGGTATCTCCTGGCTCCAAGCATATGGCTAGTAGTCCGTCGAATGTTCTTCTGAATAAAGTCCCTTCGGACAAGCTAAACCTGACACCCTCCGTACGCAGAGGTCTCGATTCTTTAGGATCCGAGGGCAATTTCCTGTCTTCAAGTAATCTATGTACTTTTTCCTCTAATCCTAAGTTCAACTCGTGGAATGTACTTTGGCGTGACCTTCTTCTATCACCGACTTCATGAGTTGTACTACTGTCATTGACCAGAACTCATCGTCTTCAACTGAGGACCCCAAGTTAGCCAGAGTATCAGCCTTGTTGTTCTGATCTCTGGGCACGTGCTGTAGGGTCTTGAATTGATCCAGCATTACCTATAGCTTGTCTAGATACCTTCACATTCTTACTTCGAACGTTCCATTGACTTGATTTACGACGAGGAGGGAATCGCATTTAGATTCAATTACCTCGGCCCCAAGGCTTTTAGCCAATTCGAGACCTACAATTATGGCCTCATACTCGGCCTCATTGTTAGTCAATTTTACAGTTCTAACGGACTGCCTGACTATGTTTCTTGTAGGTGGCTTCACCACGATGCCGAGCTCGGACCCCTTTGCATTTGAAGCACCGTTCGTAAAGAGGGTCCAAACTCCTGAGGTAGTCCTCAAGGTTAATGGTAATTCCCTTTCGACTTCGGGTATTAAGGCCGGCATAAAGTCAACCATGAAGTCTGGCAAATTTTTTGATTTGACGGCTGTTCGGCATCGATACTCGATATCGCACTCACTGATTTCGACGGCCTATTTGGCCAATCAACCCGAGAGCTTGGGCTTGTGTATCATGTTCGTCAGTGGGTAAGAGGTTACGACACATATAGGGTGACATTGAAAGTACAGTTTTAACTTCCTAGAGGCGCTTGGCTAAGCGAGCGCCAATTTTTTTCAGGTGAGGATACCTTTTTTCGGCCTCTCCTAGAGTTCTACTGACAGAGTACATAGGAAATTGCGTTCCTTCCTCTTCCCAGACTAAAACTCCACTTACCGCCACCTCAAACACAGCAAAGTAAATGTACAGTTGCTCATCTACCTTCAGAGTGTGGAGCAGGGCGGACTCCAAAGGTATCATTTGAGTTCTTCCAAAGCTCGTTGGCATTCCGGGGTGTAGGAAAAGTTATTCTTCTCTTTCAACAGTGAGAAGAACTGATGACTTTTGTCCGAGGACCTCAATATGAACCGGCCTAAGGCGGCGATACGTCCGGCCATCCTCTGAATGACCTTGGCGCTGTCCACCACGGTGATGTCTTCTATGGCCTTTGATCTTGTTAGGGTTAATCTTGATCCCCTGATTGGACACCATGAATCCGAGGAACTTTCCCGTTCCAATTCAGAATGCACACTTCTTCGGGTTTAGCTTCATATTTTATTTTTTCAATATGTCAAAGGTTTCCTGCAAATGTTTCAAATAGTCCTCTACTTGCAGGGATTTAACTAATATGTCGTAATATAAACCTCCATTGAATTTCCTATTTATTCTTCGAACATCCGATTTACTAGGCGTTGATGGGTGGCACCGGCGTTCTTTAATCCGAATGACATTACATTATAACAGTAGGTGCTAAATTTAGTGATAAAGGAAGTCTTTTCTTGGCCGCCTAGGTCCATCCAAATGTGGTTATACCCGGAATAGGCATCAAAAAAGCTGAGTATCTCGTGCCGGCCGTCGCGTCGACCATTCGATCGATGTTAGGCGAAGGAAAAGAATCCTTAGGGCATGCCTTGTTCAAGTCATTGCAATTTACACACATTCTTAGCTTATTTCCTTTTTAGGAACTACCACTACGTTAGCTAGCCAGTCTGGGTACTTAACTTCCTGGATGGACCCTATTTTAAGGACTTTAGATACCTCGTCCTTGATAAACGCGTGCTTGACCTCGAACTGAGGTTTACTCTTCTGCTTAACCGGGTGGAGCTTTGGGTCCAAAATCAACTTGTGAGTGGTTATCTCTGGCGGGATCCCTGTCATATCAAGATTGGACCAGGTGAAACAAGATATGTTAGTTTTAAGAAAATTAATCATCTATTTCCTAAGCTTGGGGGTTAACCCCCTGCCCAGGTATACCTTTTGATCCGGTAGGTGTTCAGCCAATATGACTTGCTTCAGCTCTTCGACCATTGATTTGGTGGCATCGATATCATCAGGAGCTATGAAGGATCTCGAAATTCCATAATCATCTTCCTCGTCAGATCCCCGATCCTTCGGTCCTAATGGGACCGACATCGGTGGTTGCTATTTGACTTCGGCCTTTCTAATTGGCTATGTGTTCCTTATTGTCGTGATGGCGAGCACCAGAAGTACTTCATCGACTGCAAACATCTCCTTTGCAGCCGATTGTTCTCCGTATACCGTCTTGATTCCTCCCGGAGTAGGGAATTTTAAGCCCGGTGCAAGGTCGAAGGTATTGCCCTTATGTTGTGAACCCATGGTCTTCCAAATAGAGCATTATATCTCATGTCCCCTTCGATCACATAGAACTTTGTTTCTTGAATGGTCCCGGCGGTGTTCATACGTAGGGTTATCTCCCCTTTAGTGGTTTCACATGCCATGTTAAACCCGTTCAATACCCCGGCTGCTGGAACTATTTGATCTTGTAACCCAACTGCTCTACGACCCTCGGATCTGATGATGTTGGCCGAGCTACCTGGATCAATCAACACACGTTTAACTCGAGATTTATTGATAAGTACGAAAATTACTAGTGCATCATTATGAGGTTGTACGATGCCCTCTACATCCTCAACGCTGAACGAAATGGTTCCTTCTGGGATATAATATCGGGTGCATTTCTCCCTTGTGATCGACACTTTAGTGCGTTTTATCATCGGCCCTTGAGGGACATCGACCCCTCCAATGATCATGTTGATGACGTGTTGGGGTTCCTCTTGTTCAGTCTGTGTCATGACCCAAAACTCAACCTGTCATGATGGCGCCTATCATGGTAATAGGCAAGCCGAAAACTCAGACATTACCAACACTTTTAAATTTAACATATACTAAAACAAGTTTAAATAAGTAAAACTCTCATAAAACTGGATAACATGTCATAATTCAATACAGAAGTTTCCCAACACCAGGGTGTCACTGAGTACATGAGCATCTATACAAATATAAGGTATGATACACTGTCTGAGAAAAAAAACTGAATAAGTAAAACTGAGGGATAGGGGAGGAGAGTAAAGGTCTGAGGACGCTAGGTAGCCACTTCGGAAGTCTCCGAATGACTGAAAACTCTGAGAATCAGAACCGCCGTGACCAGAAACACCTGGATCTACACACGAAGTTCAGGGTGTAGCTTGAGTACAACCAACTCAATAAGTAACAAATTTAACCTTTAGACTAAAAGTAGTGACGGGCTCGAACATTATAGCCCACATACGGAATTAATAGTACGGAAATTTACGGAAAATATGACAGTAATATCTAAGAAATTCATAATCTGCAGGTAACGGTGCAAGAATTTAGGCATGCTTCCAGGTTTAACAATTAAACTCAGAACAGATAAAATATGTCAGGTCTGAATGATATGAGGAATATGACATCTCTGTATCTACATGCCAATATGCATATCATATGTGATGTAACACGACAAAAGCCTCGCGTACTCACACTCTCGAAGTACTCAACCTAACTGTCTCAATCTCACTTATCACACTCAATCACTCAACACTGTACGGGGCAGATCCGGCCCAAATGCCAATAAGTCCAGGGCAGATCCAACCCAAATGCAAATAAATCCAGGTCAAATCCCACTGCAAATGAATCAATAACATATGCGCTCACTGTGGGTGTGCAGACTCCGGAGGGGTAGATCTAGCCCAAGCGCTATAATAAGCCAAATCCTGGCATGAATCAATAAAGCCTGTTGTGGCGTGTAGCCCGATTCAATAAATATCACTCATAAACCGGCCCTCGGCCTTACTCAGTCATCAATCTCCCAGTCTCTCGGGCTAACAACACTCATGTAAAGCAGCCCAAATCAATGATACTGGATTTGACAATATACGATAATGGAGACTGAGATATGATATGTAATGATGATGGCGACAGAGTACATAACAGAAATTAAGCAAATAACTCAACAGCAAAGATCGACCATTATGGGTCCCAATAGTACTAGTATATAACATAAACAAGTTTTCTAGCATGAATCACAACTCAAGTGCTTTAACACATATAGTACAATAATAATGTTCAGATAAGATAGTTACACAGTTCCATGGAATCGACTAATTATTACGGTGCACACCCACACGCCCGTTACCTAGCATGTGCGTCACCTCAACACCAATCACATAACACGCATTACGGGGTTTCATATCCTCTAAATCAAGTTTAGAAGTGCTACTTACCTCAAACTGTGCAAAACTCTACTCCAACAAGCCCTTGCCTCGCGAATCAGCCTTTGAATGCCTCGAATCTAGCCACAAACAATTCGATACAATCAGCACGAGCTAAAGGAATCAATTCCATATGAAAATACTAAGTTCTTAATCAAAATCCAAAAAGTCAACTCAAAAGTCGACCCCCAGGCCCACGTCTCAAAATACAATAAAAGTCAGAAAATCTGGAAGCCCATTCAACCACGAGTCCAAGCATACCAAATTTACCAAAATCCACCACCAAAACTTTACTCAAATCCCCAAATTAACTCTCCAAATCCCTAGCCTCAAACTTCCAAGATTCCCCCTCAAAAATACACAAACTAGGTGGGAAATTCAATGGAGAAACAAGATTATTGAATAAAAGTGATCACAAGTGACTTACCTCAAGAAAAACCTCGAAATCCCTCTCAAAAATCGCCTTAGCCCGAGCTTGAAATGTCAAAAAATGATTTAAACCTCGAAACCCTTCGAATTTAAACTCTGCCAGTGCTTCCGCACCTACGATTCACTTAGCCGCATCTATGGTCTCGTAGGTGCGGGCATTTCTTCTACTTCTGCGGTTTCTCGTGAAGCCCACTACCTTCGCTTCTGCGGACCAGACTCCGTTTCTACGGAGTCGCACCTGCGCAAATTCCTTCGCTTCTGCGAAGCCGACTCCTCTTCCACTTTTCCGCATCTGTGGAGCCTTTCTCGCACCTGCGGGCTCGTAGATGCGGTTGATTTCACGCCCTTCGACGCACCCCAAGTTAGTCCCAGCTTGGCTTCTGCGCTTAGCCAGTCGCACCTCCGGCGTCGCACCTGCGATTAAAACCTTCACAGGTGCGATCATACCAGAAGGTTCACAACTTCGGCAATGCTTCAAGTCCCATTATCGATCCGTTAACCATCTGAAATCAACCCGAGGCCCCTAGGACTTCAAACGAACATACCAGAAAGTCCTAAAACACGATACGAACTTAGTCAAAGCCTCAAATCACATCAAACAACATCAAAAACACGAATCGCGCCTCAATTCAAGCCTAGTGAAAACTAGAAAATTCCAACTTCGACAATCGATACCGAAACCTATCAAATCAAGTCTGATTGACCTCAAATTTGGCACACAAGTCATACATGACACAATGGACCTACTCCAACTCCTGAAACCAAAATCCGAACCCGGTAACCACAAAGTGAAATCTCGGTCAAACTTATCAATTTCCAAAACTTCTAATTTTTCAACTTCCGTCATTTCAAGCCTAAATCAACTATGGACCTCCAAATCACTATCCGTACAGACTCTTGAGTCTGACATCACCGAAAGAAGTTATCAAAACCATCAAAACTCTATTCCGGAGTCGTTTACACATAAGTTCACATCCTGTCAACCTTCACAACTCAAGCTTCCAACCTTGAGACTATGTGCCTCTACTCCTTTCTAGAAATCCCCGAATCCGAACCAGCTACCCCGGTAAGTCACATAGCAATAATTAAGCATGAAATAAGCAGTAATTGGGGAATGGGGCTAAAACACTCAAAACGACTGACCGGGTCGTTACATCCTCCCCCTCTTTAATAAACGTTCGTCCTCGAACGGGTCTAGAAACATACGTGGAGTCTTAAATAGGCGTGCATATCTGCTCTGCATCTCCTGCTCGATCTCTCAAGTAGCCTCCTCAACTGACTGACCTCTCCACTGCACCTTCACTAAAGCTATGTCTTTTGACCTCAACTTCCGAATCTGTTGATCTAAAATGGCCATCGGCTCCACATCATAAGTCAAATCACCATCCAACTGAAACGTGGTGAAATCCAAAACATGAGATAGATCGTTGACATACTTCCGAAGCATAGAAACATGAAATACCGGATGAACATTCAACAGACTAGGCGGCAAGGAAAGCTTGTAAGCCACCTCTCTAATCCTCTAAAGCACCTCAAACGGGCTCAATATACTGAGGGCTCAGCTTTCCCTTCTTCCCGAACCTCTTAACACCCTTCATGGGTGAAATCTTGAGCAGTACCTTCTCCCAAACCATGTAAGCAACATCACGAACCTTCGATCAGCATAACTCTTCTGTCCAGACCGTGCCGTGCGAAGTCGATCCTGAATCAATTTAACATTGTCCAAAGCATCCTGAACTAAGTCGGCACCCAACAGTCTAGCCTCACCCGGCTCAAACCATCCCAGCAGAGACCGACACCATCTCCCATATGGGCCTCATACGGAGCCATCTGAATGCTCGATTGGTAGCTGTTGTTGTAGGCAAACTCTGCGAGCGGCAGAAACTAATCCCAAGAACCCTCGAAATCTATGACACAAGCGCGTAGCATATCCTCCAATATCTTAATAGTGTGCTCAGATTGTCCATCCATCCGAGGGTGGAATGTTGTACTCAACTCGACCTGGGTGCTCAACTCTCGGTATAATGCTCTCCAAAACTACGATGTAAACAGCGTGCCCCAATCTGAAATGATGGACACCGGCACACTGTGAAGGCGAACAATCTTGCGGATGTAGATCTCAGCCAGCCACTCTAAATAATAAGTAGTCCCAACTGGAATGAAATGCGCGGACTTGGTCAACCGCTCCACAATCACCCAAATAGCATCAAACTTCCTCGAAGTCCGTGGGAGCCTAACTACAAAGTCCATGGTGATAAGCTCCTATTTCCACTTCGGAATCTCAAGCCTCTGAAGCAATCCGCCCGGTTTCTGATGCTCATACTTCCCATGCTGACAACTTAGGCACCAAGCTACAAACTCAGCTATATCCTTCTCCATCCTCCTCCACCAATAATGTTGCCTCAAGTCCTGGTACATCTTCGTGGCACCCGGATGGATGGAATACCGCGAACTGTGGGCCTCCTAAAGGATCAAATCACGTATCCTATCTACATTAGGCACACAAATCCGACCATGCATCCTCAACACCCCATCATCCCTAATAGTAAAATCCTTGGCATCACCGTGCTGAACCGTGTCCTTAAGGACAAGCAAATTGGGATCATCATATTGCACTCTCTGATGCGATCATATAAGGAAGACCGAGAAACCAAGAACCCGGTTGGGCTCCGAACATATAACCTCACGAGTTGGTTGGCTAAGGCCTGAACGTCGACTGCAAGCGATTTCTTACCTACAGGAATAAATGCAAGGCTACCCATACTCACCGCCTTTCTACTCAAGGCATCGGCCACCATATTGGCCTTCCCGGGATGATACAGAATGGTGATATCATAGTCCTTTAGCATCTCCAACCATCTCCGCTGGCTCAAATTTAGATCCTTTTGTTTAAACAAGTGCTGGAGACACTGATGATCTGTAAATACTTCACAAGACACACCATAGAGATAATGCCACCAAATCTTTAATGCATGAACGATGGCTGCCAACTCCAAATCATGAACATGGTAGTTCTTCTCATGAGGCATCAACTGACGCGAAGCATAAACAATCACTCTACCCTCCTATATCAAGATACACCCAATACCAATATGAGAAGTATCACAATACATAAGATCTTGATGCTAAAGGCAAAACTAGAACTAGAGTTGTGATCAAGGAAGTCTTGAGCATCTAAAAGCTCTCCTCACACTCATCTGACCACCTGAAAGGAGCATCCTTCTGGGTCAATTTGGTCAAAGGCGATGCAATAGACGAGAAACCCTCACGAAGCGACGGTAATAACTGGCCAAGTCGAGAAAGCTCTGAATCTCAGTAGTTGGGGACAGTTTGGGCCAACTCTAAACCGCCTATATCTTCTTTGGATCCACATTAATCCCCTCACTGGACACCACGTGCCCCAAGAACGCCATCGAACTAAGCCAAAACTCACACTTGGAGAACATGGCATAAAATTTCTCCTCCCTCGGCCGCTGTAATACAATCCTCAAATACTAGGCATGCTCCTCCTGGCTGCGTGAGTACACCAGTATATCATCAATGAATACTATGACAAACGAGTCGAGATAAGGCTGAAATACACTATTCATCAGATGCACGAATGTTGTTGAGGTGTTGGTCAGCCCAAAAGACATCACAAGGAACTCATAGTGACCATAACGGGTCCTGAATGCCATCTTTAGAATATCCGAGTCTCGAATCTTCAACTGGTGATATCTAGACCTCAAATCAATCTTAGAGAACACCCTCGCTCCCTGAAGCTGGTCAAATAGATCATTAATACACGGCAAAGGATACTTGTTCTTGATTGTAACTTTTTTCAACTACCTATAGTCGATGCACATCCGTATAGTACCATCCTTATTCTTCACAAACGGGACCGGTGCACCCCAAGGCGACACACTAGGCCTAATAAACCCCTTATCAAGATGTTCCTAAAGCTGCTCTTTCAATTCCTTCAACTCAGCTAGTGCCATATGATACGAAGGAATAGAAATGGGCTGAGTGCCCAACACCAAATCAATACCAAAGTCAATATCCCTATCGGGTGGCATGCCCGGCAGGTCTACAGAAAACACATCCGGAAAGTGTCGCACCACCAGAACAGAATTGATAGTAGGGGTATCAACACCAAAATCCCTCACAAAGGCCAAATATGATAGGCGCCCCTGCCTAACCATCCGTTGGGCCTTCAGATAAGAAATCACCCTACTGGGAACATAATCTAGAGAACCTCTCCACTCGATCCTTGGAAACCCCGGCATCGCCAACAAAACTGTCTTAGCGTTACAATCTAGAATAGAATGACATGAAGACAACTAATCCATACCCAAGATCACGTCGAAATCAACCATACTAAGCAATAAGAGATCAACTTGAGTCTCCAATCCCCCAATAGTCACTACACACGACCAATATACACGATCCACAATAATTTTATCGCCCATTGGCGTAGTTACATGAACAGATGAAACTAAAGACTCACAGGGCATATCTAGATAACGAGCAAAATATGATGATCATATGAATAAGTGGGACCAGGGTACTAAGACAATACCTGTGATCACTGTGTCTGAAGCAACAACATCTGGCCTGGTAAGAATAGCATAGAATCGATCCTGACTGCCACTTGATCAGCCTCCCCCTCTAGGGAGACCCCTAGCTGCCTGAGCCTCACATCAAGCTGGCTAGGCGGGCTGTGAAGTAACTGATGCTAAAGTCGTGGCCTGACTCTTCTGCTGAACTGGACCTCCCATAAGGTGAGGACAAAACTTCCTACAAAACAGCCAACTCTCCACACTCAAAACATCCCCTCTCGGAAAATGGTGGCGAGTACTGAGGTGGACCTCGAGAACAAGAATAACTACTAGAAGAACCTGGTGCAGATGAACCCTCAACCGAAGGTGCACGAGATGAACTCTGAGCTAGAAGTGCACTAAGAGATAACTGACTCGGTCGGGCACTGTATAATCCATGGCTAGTTGATGCGCCATGATGAACTAGAGGAGACATCTGAGCGGGCCTATAAGGACGACCCCTGCTGTGGTGGAACTGACCCCTAGAAGGAACACCGCTGAAACCACCCGATCCACAAGGCCTCTTGGCCTCCCTCTCCTCACGCTCCTGACTACGAACCATATCTAGTCATCGAGCAATATCAACCACCTCGTCGAACGTAGCACCTGATAAACTCTCCCGAGTCACAATAAAACGCAACTGACAATGGAGGCCGTCGATGAACCTCTTAATCCTCGCCCTCTCAGTGGGAACCAACCAAACTGCCTGACGAGCCAACTCTGAAAATCTCATCTCATACTAGGTCACCGACATGCCCTCTTGTCATAGTTGCTCGAACTGCCTGCGCAGCTCTTCCCTACGAGTCTGTGGCACAAACTTCTCCAAGAAAAGAACGAAGAACTCATGCCATGTAAGTGGTGCTGCACCGACTGGCCTGCGCCTCTCAAAGGCCTGCCACCATCAAAAGCCAGCCCCAGTAAACTGAAAAGTAGTAAATGAGACCCCACTGATGTCCAGGATACCCGTCGTACGTAGATTTGCTGGCAACTATCCAAGAAGTCCTGGGCATCCTCTGACTCAGCCCTACTAAATGATGGAGGCTAGAGTCTCCCAAATCTCTCTATCCTTTTCTGCTCATCATCACTCATAACGAGACCCACCTAGGCCTCAGCAACTACAACCGGCTGGGCTGGTTGTACCCCCGGTGTCTGAAGTCCCTGCATCACCTGCTCTGGGGTGCGGGCGGCGGGAGTTTGAGTACCTCCCCCGGCCTGAGAAGTGGCTAACCCGGTCTGAATAGAAACCGCCTAAGCAAGGCTGGTGCAAACACTCAATATCTGGGCCAGAGCCTCCTAAAGGCCTGTAATCGCAATAGGCACAGCTAGTGCCTGAGCTAGCCCCACTAGCTCAACCACATCTGGAACCTGCTCCTGAGCTGGAGCAACTGGTGGATCTAATGGTGCTGCTCTAGCTGATGTACGAGCTACACCTCTGCCCCTACCGTAGCCCCTACCACGACCCTGGCCTCTCGTGGCCCTAGCCGGTGGTATTGGTGGTTGTCCATCTGGTCCGATAGCATATGTCCTCACCATCTCTGAGATAATAGAATAACAGAGGTTTAGTTCCCAGAATCAACAAATTCGCATGACAGGAATACAAAAATGTGAAGTTTTTCCTAGCGGTACGGAAACCTCTCGAAGATAAGTACAGACGTCTCAGTACTGATCTGCAAGACTCTACTAAACCTGCTCATGACTCGTGAGACCTATGTAACCTAGGCTATGATACCAACTTGTCACGACCCAAAACTTAACTTGTCGTGATGGCGCTTATCATGGTACTAGGCAAGCCGACAACTCAGACATTACCAACACTTTCAAATTTAACATATACTAAAATTGGTTTAAATAAGTAAAACTCTCATAAAACTGGATAAAATGTCATAACTCAAAACAAAAATTTCCCAAAACCAAGGTGTCACTGAGTACATGAGCATCTATACAAATACAAGGTCTGATACACTGTCTAAGAGAAAAAGAAATTGAATAAGTAAAACTGAGGGATAAGGGAGGAGAGTCAAGGTTTGTTGACGCTAGGCAACCACCTCTAAAGTCTCCGAATGACTGAAAACTTTGAGAATCAGCAACCGCCGTGACCGGAAACACCTAGATCTGCACACGAAGTTCAGGGTATAGCGTAAGTACAATCAACTTAATAAGTAAAAACACTAACCTTTGGACTGAAAGTAGTGACGGGCTCAAACATTACAGCCCACATACGGAATTAACAGTATGGAAATTTAAGAAAAATATGACAGTAATATCTCAAAAATTCATAATCTACAGGTAACGGTACAAGAATTTAGGCATGCTTCCAGGTCTAACAATTAAATTCATAACAGATAATATATGTCAAGTCTGAATGATATAAGGAATATGACATCTCTGTATCTACATGCCCATATGCATATCGTATGTGATGCAACACAACAAAAGCCTCGCGTACTCACACTCTCCGAGTACTCAACCTGACTGTCTCAATTCTCACTTATCAAACTCAATCTATTAGCATTGTACGGGGCAGATCCAGCCCAAATGCCAATAAGTCTAGGGTTGACCCAAATGCAAATAAATCCAGGGCAGATCCAACCCAATGCAAATGATCAATAGCATCTAACGCTCACTATGGGTGTGCAGACTCCGGAGCGGCAAATCCATCCCAAGCGCTATAATAAGCCAAATCCTGTCATAAATCAATAAAACATGCTGCAACATGCAGCCGGATCCCATAAATATCACTCATAAATCGGCCCTCGGCCTCACTCAGTCATCAATCTCCCCAATCTCTCGAGCTCACATCACTCATGCAAAGTAGCCCAAATCAATGATATAGGATTTGTCAATACGATAACGGAGACTGGGATATGATATGCAATGATGAAGGCGGCTGAGTACATAACAGCAATTAAGCAAATAACTTAACAGCAAAGATTGACCGTTGTGGGTCCCAATAGTACTAACATATAGCCTAAACATTTTTTCTAGCATGAATCACAGCTCAAGTGCTCTAACACTTAGAGTACAATGATAATGTTCAGATAAGATAGCTACACAATTCCATGGAATCGACTAAATCACAATTATTACGGTGCAAGCCCATACACCTGTCACCTAGAATGCGCGTCACCTCAACACTAATCACATAACACGAATTTTGGGGTATCATATCCTCAGAACCAAGTTTAGAAGTGTTACCTACCTCAAACCGTGCAAAACTCTACTCCAACAAGCCCTTGACTCGCGAATCGGCCTCTGAATTCCTCGAATCTAACCACAAACAATTCGATACAATCAACACGAGCCAAAGGAATCAATTCCATATGAAAATACTAAGTTCTTAATCAAAAGTAAAAAAGTCAACTCAAAAGTTAACCCCCGGGCCCACGTCTCGGAATAAAATAAAGGTTACAAAATCCGAAAGCTCATTCAACTATGAGTCCAACCATACCGAATTTACCAAAATCCACCACCAAATCTTCACTCAAATCGCCAAATTAACTCTCCAAATCCCTAACCTCAAACTCCAAATATTCCACCTCAAAAACACACAAACTAGGTGGTAAATTCAATGGGGAAACAAGATTATTGAATAAAAATGATCACAAGTTACTTACCTCCAGAAACCCCTCGAAATTCCTCTCAAAATTGCCTTAGCTCGAGCTTGAAATGTCCAAAAATGATTAAAACCTCGGAACCCTTCGAGTTTAAACTCTGCCAGTACTTTCGCACCTGCGACTCACTTAGCCGCATTTTCGGTTTTGCAGGTGTGGGCATTTCTTCCGCTTCTGTGGTTGCCCATGAAGGCCACTGCCTTCGCTTTTGAGGAGTCGCACCTGCACAAATTCCTTCGCTTCTGCGAAATCGGCTCCTCTTCCACTTTTTCATATCTGCAGAGCCTTTCTCGCACCTGCGGGCTCGCAGATATGGTTGATATCGTGCACTGGTGATGCACCCCAGGCTAGTCCCAGCTTCGCTTCTGTGCTTAGCCAGCCGCACCTGCAGCATCGCACCTGCGATCAAAACCTTCGCAGGTGCGATCACACCAGAAGGTTCACGACTTCAGCAATGCTTCAAGTCCCATTATCGATCCGTTAACCATCCGAAATCAACCCGAGGCCGTCGGGACCTCAACCTTACATACCAGAAAGTCCTAAAGCACGATACAAACTTAGTTGGGGCCTCAAATCAAATCAGAAAACATCAAAAACACGAATCGCGCCTTAATGCAAGCCATGTGAAAACAAAAAAATTCCAACTTCTATAATCGATGCCGAAACCTACCAAATCAAGTCTGATTAACCTTAAATTTTGCACACAGGTCATAAATGACACAACAGACCTACCCTAACTCCCGGAACCAAAATTCGAGCATGGTAACCATAAAGTCAACTCTCAGTCAAACTTTTCAATTTTCAAAACTTCTAATTTTTCAACTTTTGCCATTCCAAGCCTAAATCAAGTACGGACCTCCAAATCACTATCTGGACACACTCCGAAGTCCGAAATCACCCAGCGAAGCTATTGGAACCATCAAAACTCCATTTCGAAGTCGTTTACACATAAGTCCACACCCGGTCAACCTTTACAACTTAAGCTTCCAACCTTGAGACTAAGTCTCTGAACTCCTTCCAAAACATTCTCGGAATCGAACCAGCTACTCCGATAGGTCACATGGCAACAATTAAGCATGAAATAAGTAGTAATTGGGAGAATGCGGCTATAACACTCAAAACAACTGGTAGGGTCATTACAGTTTGTTTGTTGGTGTCTCTATTTCTGAAGTGGTTTTTGGCTCAATCACTTAGAAATTCTCGCACGTGTCCGTTATTAAATAACTAGGCAACTTCTTCTCTCAATTGTCAGCAGTCCTTGGTCCTGTGGCCATGAGTGCCATGATATTTATACATCAAGTTAGGATCTCTTTGGGTAGGATCGGAATGCAATGGTCGAGGCCACTTGGTCTCCTTGATGCTCCCCATGGATGGTACGATGTTGGTTGCATCAACGTTAAAATTATACTCTGACAATCTTGGAGCTTCCTTTCTGAGCAGCCTATCGAAACCATTCTATCTCATCAGGCTTCAGCTATTGGGCCCTCGATCACTTCTTTTTTCGTTCCTTGTAGAGTTGTGCCCAGACCCATTTCCCCTTCGATCTGCATTGTATGGTTGGTAGCGATCTCGGGCCAGCCGTGATTCGTGGTCGACAATTCTCTTAGGCCTGTTATCGATTCTGATGGGATAAACGGACCCAGAAGGGGCTCTGAGTTGGTCGTCCTCGACTCTGGTTAAATTTCTATGCAGTTTTAAAGATATGTGGACTAATTCAACACAAGTAATCAAGAATGTTAGACAAATAAATCAAAGATAAAATAAATAACCAAACAAGTTGTGATGTTAAATACGTGATCAGATTTGAGCTTAATAATAGTTCTACCCTCGACCGGACCCTCGGTTAGGAGCCAAATGTGTATGAAGAACAGTTGTGATTAAAATAAGAAATTCTAAATAACTAAAAAGTAGAGAAACATGTTTGTATTGCTTCGATATGCGTGTTATAATATGTTTATTGAATAACAACTACCCCCTTTATATAGTAGGAGAGTTTCACCCCTAGTATAATTCTAAAAAAGGTAGAAATCCTCTTTTTTAGTCAATTACAAATTCGCTGCCGTTGTCGGGCGAGATCCGTGTCCTGATATCTGGTGGGATGCAGATATCACGGCTCTCTGTTAGTCGTGTGTAACTGCAACCGTGCTTTTCGAGGTCTAGGACCTCGTTCCGGTATCGAGTATTGTTTTATCAAGCCCGGTGGCAACCACTCCGTTCGGACCTTGGTACGAGACGTTCCGGCTTCGATCACGACCCCATATGATCATGCCTTTGCTTCGTTTGACGCACCGAAAAATCGGGGTGTAGGTTACCCCCGGTTTTACCCGTATACAAAAATAAAAAAGATAAATGCTGCCATATTCCCAATATCATGGCTAATGTTTCAAATTAGTAGCATTAACCGCATGTATAACGGTGCAATTATTAATCGAGGAAATCGTTTTGTAAACGGGCCTAGGTTTAACTCAAACCCATTTGACCCGCCCAACTCACCCAAGTTTTAGTGGGGTTGGGCTAGAACGACTTTTCAAATGGACAGTTTTGGGCTAGTCCTACTTAACCCATCAAAAATCATCAGCCCAAATGGACCTATGATGATGCCTAATCTTGACCCATAAAAATTCTCAATCTTAGAGTTCTACCTTGACCCATGTGCTGGAAAATATTTTCTAATTTTCTCGTGTTTAGTTGGTTTATATATTTGAAAAATATTTTCTTTATGAATTCGTTTTCTCCAATTGGAGGAAAACATTTTTCAGAACTCATTTTCAACCTTCCAAAACTAACTGTCATTGACAAAAATAATCATCAAACATGAAAAAAATCTTAAAATAAAGAAGAAACACATTATCACAATAGAGAATAAAATTTATATCAATAAAATAAAGGAGAGATACTGAACTATATTTTAGGTATCACAATAAAATAAAATAAAATAACACACTCATTTTACTAAAATGAAAGAAAATACTTTTTCTACATCATGAAAAGAAAATATTCTTTTTATTGAAATAAAAGAAAATAATTTTTCTACAACAGGAAATGAAAGTACTCATTTTGTGGAAAAAAATACTTTTTCTACATCATGAAAAAAAAGTAAATTTTTTGTTGAAACGAAAAAAATATTTTTTCTATAACATGAAAAGAAAGTATTTTTCTGTGAAAAGGAAATTATTTTTGCTATGTCAAGAAAAGAAAGCACTTATTTTATTGAAATGAAAGAAAATACTTTTTCATATCATAAAAAGAAAATACTCATTTTATTGAAATTATTAGGCAGAATACTCTATCTACAACATTAAAAGAAAGTACTCTAAATAATATTCTATTTAGGAATCGGATAGGTGTTCGGGGTTGGGGTGGGTGGGAAGTTCTAATTTACTACTTTATAATTATTCTGATCTTTGTTAGTATTATAAGATGAAAAATTATCAAATAAAATCTAAATCCAAATTGAGGAAAGAAATCATTTGGCATGAATTGACATTTATTCCAAAATATAAAATAATTTTTATATATGCTTCTTTAAAAGTTGAGAATATTATAAAAATTTGGGTCAATTTGGACGAGTTGGGTTACAACCCATTATTTAGCCCATCTTGACCAAACATATCTTAACCCAAGTGAACTTTGGACATGGTTAGGCAATGAACCTATTAATCAGTCAGCCCATCTTGGCTAGCCCAAATACAGCCCAAACAATCTAGTTACAACCCCTAAATGGGCCCACTTCATTTGTTTGTCTTTGGATCCATATATGGGTATTGTACGAAAAATTGGTTGGCGTAGAAACTCTTAGGTTGTGCTACTAGAGTTTGGTCGCCTTTTCAAATGCATTGACGATCTAGCCATCAATTCGACTAATTTGATTTTTTTGCCCCAAACTAAAATATAAAACATAATTCCAGCAATCAATACTGGAGTTCGAAGCCCCACGAATAATTCCTGATTTTTAAGCCTCTGATATTTTATAATCCAGGAACATTTTCTGAAGTTCAAAATAAGGTATTTGAAATAATGTAAAAGGACTCAAACTCCAGTAATTATTACATGAGTTTGAACCTATAAAAGTTTGAACAACCCCCCAAATTGTTATTGTGGTTTGAACCTGCAAAGGTTTGAACTCCAGTAATTATTGAACTTATAAGTGTTATTTCTCCAATGGTACATCTTTTGAACTCAAGGACAATATCCCGGAGTCTCTACTTATAGAAGTTAGAACTCTATGATTGTGTCTTAGAGTTTAAAATAAGGTACCAATTTTGGGTTTTGAACTTATAAATGAATTCTAGTACGGTGTGCTGGAATTTTACCTTTAAAAGTTCTAAAGTCTAGTACCATATACTTTGGATTTCACCTGTAGAGAGTTTTTCGGACTCAAATATATTATGTTGGAGTTTCATTTATAGAATGTTTGAAATCCAATAGCGATCGTTGGAGTAGTTCAGTGTGTTGGGGTACTTTATTCAAAATATATTCACATTTAAATGGAATGACTAATGTCTAATACTATCATTTTAAATTGTGGTTAAACGCTAATAACAGGAGTAAAAAGTGATTAATTACCAATATTACTCGTATTGTAACGACCCGACCGGTTGTTTTGCTTTCTAGAACCCCGTTCCCCTAAATAAGACTTCCTGTACTTGCTTTTACTGATTTATGACTTGTGGGGATGGTTAGTTCGGGATTTGGAAGGGCTCGAGTTGAAATTGGAACACTTGGTTCCTTAAGGTTGGCTTAAAAGGCCAAGTTTGACTTCGGTCATTATTTTGAGTAAACAACCTCGGAATCGGGATTTGACGATTCCAATAGGTTCGTATGATGATTTTGGACTTGGACGTATATTCGGATCGAGTTTCGGATGACCCGGGGGCGTTTTGGCGCCTAATAGTGAAAGTTGGTTCTTGAAGGATTTTGAAGTTCTTTAAAATTTTGGTTTGGAGCGGGTTTTGATGATATCGAGGTCCGAATTGAATTCCGAGACTGGTAATAGTTCGTAATGTCACATAAGACTTGCACGCAAAATTTGGTGTCATTCCGAGTAGTCTAAGTATGATTCATTCGGAGAATTTGGAAATTTTGAAGTTCAAAGTTTGATTCAATTTGGTTTTGGGGTGTGAATCTTGGTTTCATTGTTGATTTTCACATTTTGAGAGTTCGAGCAGGTCCGTATCATGTTTACAGACTTGTTGGCGCCTTTGGACAGGGTCTCGAGGGGCTTGGGAGTGTTTCAGACCGCTCGGAGCTAAATCTGAGACACCGAAAATTTCCAATTCTGGTTTCCTTATTCGCAAATGCGGGAGGGCCATCGTGTTCGCGAAGAAGGATCTGGGGAAGTGGGAAAATTGCCTTTTGCATTCGCGGTAAGGCTCACGCGTTCGCGAAGCCTTGTGATTCTAGGCCTTCGCGTTCACGAAACCCCACTCGCGTTCACGTAGGGGAAATGGGGCCGGGCAGGTTCAGTGACCTTTGCTCTTTGTGTTCGCGGACGAGTTTTCACGTTCGCGATGCCCAATCAGGGTAAGACTTCGCGAACGCGAGGCTTCCTTCGCGTTCGCGATGAAGGCCGTCACAGCTGGGCATAAGCTTGTTTTAAATACGGGACTTAGGCATTTTTCTCCCAATTTCCACACACTTGGGAGATTTTAAAGCTTCAAAAAGGGAGATTTCAACCTACCAATTGAAGCTAAGTAATTCCTACCTATTGTGACTTAAATACATGGGTTATGGGTAGATTTTAACATGTAAATTTGTGGAATTCATGGGTTAGATGGAAAATCTAGGTTTTGATAAAAATGGGATGTTACCACGAAAATGGTTATGGAACTTAGTGAAAATCATATATTTATGTTCCTAAGGTTATGGGTAATAACTTTCTTCAAACATTTCCGGAATCCGGGCACGTGGGCCCGGGGGTAAATTTTAGGAATCTTGCCTTTTGGGTTGGGTAATCACTTTAATAGTTAGAATATGAACTTTTGAACATATATTGATTAGTTTTTACACTATTTGAATAGTTTTGGATTGTTCGGCTCCGATTTGAGGGTTTGAGCGCATTCTTAAGTTTGGAAGTAGATTTTGAGACGAGGTAAGGCTCTTTTCTAACCTTGTAAGAGGAAAATTTCCCCATAGGTGAACTTAATTAATATGTGATTAATTGTGGTGGCTACATATGCACAAAGTGACGAGAGCCCGTACGTAGCTACTATTCCTGATTATGTCCGGGTAGTTTTAGGTTTACACCATGCTTTGTGGACACCGTTATTGATTATATTTGCTAATTGTAACAAATGGAATTAAGTTGAGGATTTCCAAGGATTTAAAGTCTTCAAGTTGAATTATCTTTATTTTTAAAAGAATCAAGAAAGGGTTATGATTTAACGATAAATTTATATTTGACCGTGTCGCACGTATGATCAATTCCTTAAATTTGTATTTGACCGCGTCGCATGTATGATTCGCGAGCGGGGTAAATAGATGCATCTATGATTCGCGCAGTTTGACCCTCGACAGTGCACAGTTTACATTTATATTGGATCCGGCCGAACGTCCTCGATGGAATTTGTGTGTGATAATAGAACAGGAAGCCCCTTTTATAACTTGTATAAATTCATCGCTTGAGAGATCATTTGTTTTAAATGAAGGAAGCGTTTTGGGTTCTTAAATATGATGAAAGAATTGTTCAACTATTTCCTGTTTTGAGTTCTATTGTTATCTCTATATATCATGTTTAATTTGAATTTCATATTATTATACTGTTGGCCCTAGTAAGTATCGGAGTCGACCCCTCATCACTACTTCTTCGAGGTTAGACTAGATACTTACTAGGTACTGTCACACCTCCTTTTTCTACCCGGAAAGGGTATAGGGGAGTTTTTTCAATTAAAGTGATAATAATCGAAACGGGATTATTTATTCAAATTCAGAGTCACCACTTGGGATAATTTATGGTGTCCCAAGTCACCGGTTTAAAATCCCGAATCGATGAAGTTTGACTCTGTTTTACAGTCCGCGAAACACAGAAATTTGGGTAAGGAATTCCGTTAACTCGGGAGAAGGTGTTAGGCATTCCCGGGTTTCGTGGTTTTAGCACGGTCGCTCAACTATTATTATTGGCCAAATTATCTGATTAATTATATATTTTATACCTATTGTGCATTTTTAACCTTTGACCGCTTTCTAATTAGTTATGGAATTATTCTGGAACAAGTTACGATTGTCGTACACTTGTTTTTTTGGCACACATTGTGAATCGTGTCACGGGAACCGTACTCATGATCTACAACATGTTTAATTTATTAACATTATTAGAAGTTGTGGCAGGGTCACATAAATATACCCCGAATTTGGAAATTATGTATCACAACTACGTCACGGGAACCGTACCCGCAACTATGATGATTTAATATAGCGCGCCTAAAGCAATCTACGATATTTGAGAATTGTTTATTTCCTTCAATTTGAGATTTTTCGTGAAACTCATAGCTCATTGACCAAATATTTACAGAATGGAATAAAATAGATGCTGAAACTATTGCATAAAACAGAGCAGGAGATCGACGCATAAACCAAACGGAATTAGGCCAACTTTCCAAACTTCCTGGGATAAATTAACTGATTTAATTACTTGTATTGGATCATTATATTAACATGCTACTACAAAAATTAACAACATAAGCATATTAACAACAAAATCAAAATACATGGCATGACTATTAAAACTAAACTTGTAAGTGAAATCAAACAAATAACTCAAATATTCATGA
The DNA here is from genome assembly GCF_001879085.1 of Nicotiana attenuata. Lineage (NCBI taxonomy): Eukaryota > Viridiplantae > Streptophyta > Magnoliopsida > Solanales > Solanaceae > Nicotiana > Nicotiana attenuata. The sequence continues at coordinate 53,502,153 of NC_031990.1, read as the reverse complement.
CACAAATTCTGGAAATCGGAAGAAGAATGAAGTTTAAAGTGTGACCTCTAATGAACAACAACTGCAAGAGATTATTAAAGCGTCAACCGGAATTACAATGAAGAAGACGACGTCCAAAACTAGAACATGAGCAAAGAACAGCTATCGGACCTTGAACTAAGAACGGAACCAACGAGCGGACCTCGACAAGGAACCAATGGAAACAGTCATCGAAACTCAACCAGAAAAATCGAGACTCGCCGGAAAAGGATGTTAAACGAGTTTTTGGACTCCTCACTGTTTTCAGCTTCTTCTTTTTTTCGTTGGATGTAGAGTTTGAAAGTTGTCGCCGGATTCCCGGCCAGCTCTGGTGGTGAGGGGGCGGCGATCTTCGGCGGTTTGGTGATGGGGTTTCGGAGAGAGGAGGAGTTGAAGAATGGTGTTTGGGTTCCAGTGAACTGCTACTGCTGGTTTTCAGCAGGTTTAATGGCGGACGACGTTGGCTGTTTCTGGTCTTGGATAGGAGAGTGGAGTTAGGGTGTTGAGAGAGAGAGCGAGGCGGACGAGATACGGCTGCTAGTTTGTTGAAGAGGACCTAGGGTTTTTTTGGTGTTGTCTTGGTGGAAGAAGATGATGGTCTTGGAGATCTAGGTTTTTGTTTTGGTGAAGAAGATGATATGAAGGCTCTCCTTAGGTCCTAGGCGTTAGGTCTCTTCTCTAGGTTTAGAGTTTTGTTATTTTTAGGTTAAGGGAGTATGGGCATAGGAATTATGGGCTTGGGAATTATGGGCTAAATCCGAATTTGGCCAAATTTTGGCCAAATTTACCTTTAAAAAGTGGCCCTTTAACTCTCCTAGACTAAAAATATTAACTCCTAAAATAACAACTACAAAATTATCAAATCATTCTAATTAATTAAAGTAAAATTAAAAATTAAAAGTGAAACTATTTTATATCAATTAGCTAAATAAAAGAAAATATTTTTGTAATTTTTATTTTTGTGACAAAATAAGTAAAAGAGTCAAAACTAATTGAAATAGCGTTATTAGGCATAAAACAAATATTTAAATGCTAAAATATGTAAAATCTTGGGGAGAGTCAAAAATCACATGTCTACAGGTACATATTTTTATGTACTCACGCGACACTTCTGTACTTAATTGTACAGGATTTGAAGCAGGTGCATCTGGCCACCAGTCCGGCGCACAGATTTGATCCCTATCGCGAGACTTCACGGTGAGCTGCCTTCTGAACCGTTCTGCAGCAGCTGGAGTCTCTCTTATGCCTTATTTTCCTATCTATTTCTTTCAGACAGTAGGCTAGTGTTCTTTTGTACATTCTACTAGATTGCCCACATACTTATGACACCAGTTATTGGCACACACACTAGTAGACTTATGATTTTGGTACTGTATACATGATTACGGCTCGTATTCGTTGCTTCCGTTTAACTTTGTTTCACTGGTAAATTTCTAAACCTTTTAACAATTGAAGAATTATTATCCACTTAGTAATTTATTTAAATGGAAAATCACTAGTTTGATCAGTGTTGGCTTGCCCAGCAATGGTGTTGGGCGTCATCACGGCCTATGATAAAATTGGGTCGTGACACGTATTGAACGGGTGGGGCTAAATACATCGAAATATTGCTCATTTGGCCACTTTTTATTATTTTTGAAAAATAGCTATTATCGTAAAGTTTTAAATTCTAAGATAATGATTATTTTTCTAGGCCGAAAGGCGACTATTTGGAAGTTTTTTCATGCTAAATATATGAGTTTTTAATCCAGTCATCATTACTTCCTCGTTTAAAGAAGAATAAGACGTTCGAAATAGAAAATTAATTATTATAATCTAAAATAGGTTTTACTTTTAATTGATTATAAACAGGTTGTTATTGTTGTTACTAATTGTTATTTCTATTTTTTTTTTATTGAGCCAGGGGTCTATAAAAAATATGTTATCTACCCTCATAAAGCAAGGGTAAAATTTGCATATACTACCTCAAACCTCACTACGTGGGATTATATTGAATTTGTTGTTGGTGTTATAAACTGGAGGTCGCTCCGTTCATGTTAATTATTTTTAACAATTTCTCTTTTGTTTTTAGTGTGTGTGGTTGGAAAGAGTTTGTTCTCATCACAACTTTTCCCTCCCACAACTATAAATAGGGGTATTCATAACTCAGAAACACACCTGAAGTTATAACAAGAAGCAAGAAAGAGCTCGTGTATCAAACGCTGCAGATTTCTCTAAAAGCTACAAGCATTCAAGTGTTCTAAGGATTAAAATATCAAGACGAAGATTCAAGAACAAGCTGCAAGCTCTTGGATCTAAAATACGTCAAAAACAAGATCAGGCCTCAAGCACTTGGATTAAAATAAAATAAAATTCAAGGTTAAGCTCGAAGGCTCTTTTATTTACTGTTGAAAAGTAAAATCAGAGGATTCATAGAGATTGTACACTTATATTGTTTGAAATAAAATACTACGATTGTTGCAATATTTTCGGTCTCGATATTATTTTCTCGATGCATTTATTGTCTACAAATTCTGGCAAGCCCAGTGGGACAATCTCTACTCTCATCTCAACTTTTCAGTCACCAAAGTTCAAGAACATCGAAATGGCTTCAAAGAAAATCAACTCCAGATCTACATCCACCAAGGTTGCTAACTCTAGGTTCTATGCTGATGTGAAAAGCATTCTCGATGTTACCTTTGGAAGTTTTGGACCAGTTACGAGGAGCAAAGCGAGCTCTTTAGGACAACAAGCACTCCAAGTACCGTCCGCATCAACCCCCGTTATCGGATTTTCATCCTCAAAAGGAGCAAGATCCTCTACGAACGTGCCCGAAGGAGGAAGCAATATTAATGAAAAGATCAAGAAAACTCTAGCTCTGCTTGACCTCTCCGGATCCAAGAACTCTATTGTGAAGGAAGATGATGATATTTCAAGTGATGGATCTTCCCCACTTACACCGCATAGCATGAGCCATTATCATCTGTGTGACAATCCATGCTACTCCCCATCATCCACAACAATCATGCAAGTCACGGTGACATACACTTCATCTGTGGAAAAGTAGTTGGCAAACTTGGCGGAAGCGATCGTTGGCTTGACCAAGTGCATGCAAAATGAAGATGCTAGAATTGACAAGCTAACAGACAGGGTGGGAATCTTGATGGAAGAAGAATCCACCCATGCACCTGGCAAGCTCCCAGAGGTTCCAGAGAGTAATTGTCCCCCGAGACAAGTAGCATCTGCTAAGGCTATCCCTGTCTCATCTGAAGGGATGATTCCGATCGATCAACTGAAGGAGTTCATTGAAGGAACTATTAAAAGCAAGTACGAAGTTGCTACCAAGTCCTCTCTTACATACGCAAAGCCATATACTGCGAGGATCGATACGTTGAAAATGCCTGCTAGCTATCAACCTCCAAAGTTTCAACAGTTTGATGGAAAAGCCAATGCAAAGCAACACGTGGCACACTTCGTTGAGACATGCAACAACTATGGAACTTAAGGAGATTACCTTGTCAAGCAGTTTGTCCGCTCGCTAAAAGGAAATGCTTTTGATTGGTATACAGACTTGAGGCGGGATCTATTGATAGCTGAGATCAACTAGAGCAAGAGTTCCTCAATTGCTTTTATAGCACAAGGCGCACTGTGAGCATGGTGGAACTTACGAATACTCATCAACGGAAGGTGAACTAGTTATTAACTTTATCAATCGTTGGAGGAATGCAAGTCTCAACTACAAAGACAGGCTTAGTGAAGCTTCTGGCATAGAGATATGCATCCAAGGCATGCATTGGGGACTGCGCTACATCTTGCAAGTTATTAAGCCTAGAATATTTGAAGAACTTGCAACTTGTGCCCATAACATGGAATTGAGCATGGCCTCCACTGAAAATGAAAGGTTCCCTATCTATGAGCCTTGCAAAGGGAATGACAAGCAAGAAGTCAGGAAATGGAGCAAGCTTGTACCCAAGTCTAAAAAAACTATGAGTGTCAACACATCACCTGCGAAGTTCACGACAAAGGTGAGCAAGTAGTAGAGTATGAAGTCCACTTATTTTCAAGATAAGCCAAGTGGAAAGTTGACTCTAAAATAAATGCAAGAGAAGGAGTACCCATTTATGGATTCTGATGTGCCCGCAATTTTTGAAGAGCTCCTCGAGTTAAGTCTTATCGAGCTTCCGGAGATGAAGTGGCCAAATGAAGCTGGGAAAATTGATGACCCAAATTACTGCAAATATCATCGACTTGTGAGCCACCCTCTGGAGAAGTGCTTTGTCTTCAAGGACAAAGTTATGGACTTGGCTCGTGAAAAGAAGATCGTGCTTAAAGATGAGAAAGAAAGTGCAAACCAAGTCTCTATCACCTTTGGCTCATTCAGTCCAGATGAATTATGTAGTTTTAAAGAAATTAAAGAGGAAGAATAACTGGAAATAAACAAGTTCAAGTTGATCAACCTGATGATAATGAGGGTTGGACGTTGGTGAATCATTGTAGGCGCCACAAAAGGAGCCTACGAAAAGAATTAATAGAAACACCAACAAGGAAAATGGTAAAATGAACAAGGAAACGGAATCCCGTTAATCATTTGAAGAAGGCAAAAGTGGAGGTGCACCACCCTCAAAAGCCACGACATCCAGTGACCTTGGAGGAGTTCTTGCCAAGTTGGTTCCGCATGAAGATTTCCCGTGATGGTATTGAGGCCTCTTGTTGCAATGTTGATAAATGGGAAGAAAAGAGTGATGACCTACCGTTGGCACCATCTTCAGAAAAGCTCATCGAGTCTATTCCTCAAGAAGTTAATGCTTGCGAGAAAAAAGTTACGTTCACAAATGACGATTTTCTACTAGGTGACACTACTTATAACCGCCCATTGTACCTGGTTGGCTATTTGCGCGATGAAAGGGTAAATCGAATTTTGGTTTATGTAGGATCCTCAGTGGACATCTTGCCAATTTACACTATGAAAGAACTTGGTATTCCTATGAACGAACTTTCGGAAAGTCGTGTCATGATTCAAGGATTCAACCAAGGGGTCAAAGAGCCATAGGTGCGATCAGGTTGGGAATCACCATTAAAGATATGCAATCAAGTGCAAGGCTGCATGTGATCGATGCAAAGACTTCATACAACGTCTTTCTTGGAAGGCCTTGGATACATGAGAATAAAGTGGTTCCATCTACCTACCATCAATGTTTGAAGTACTACGAGGGAGGAGTCGAGAGCAGTTTCTGATGACGAGCCATTCACCGAGGCTGAATCACACTTCGCGATGCAAATTTCTACTCGAAGAACCACATTGTGAAGGAGCTAAAAGCTGATGATGTCATGAATAGCAAGAATATCGAGTCCACGACTAAGAGAGCTGAGGTGGTTGCCGACAAAACCAAAGATGTTTCTGAGGATGTGCACCCTAACTCAAACAAATCTCCTATAGGGAACATTGTGTCCCATGGCAAGAAAGTAACTCCTATGCTTTGCTATGTCCCTAAAAAGAAGAAAGATGAGGGAGAATCATCCAAACTCCAAACCAATATACTAAGGGAGTTAACTCTTCCGATCAAACGAATTGAGGTAGTAAAGTTGCCCTCAATTCTACTTGCAGGGTTTGTGGCCAAAAATCCTTCACGGAATGTGGCACTCCCTACGAAGCGTACAAATGAAGGCTTTGATCCTATTGTTTACAGGCTATTTGCAATAGCTGGATAGAATCCCAATGAGCCATCAAAATTAGGGAAGCCCTATCAGAAACTGCTACAATGCAACCACGTGAAGGTTTGGAGTACAAGCAACCATCACCAATTCACATCTCCATAAGAAGGGTAAACAATAATTATATCACTGTAGAAGATGAATCTGCTGCTTCTAACAGACTTTCAGTCTTTGATCGACTTGGAAAATCAACTGTGAGGACTTCCGTATTTGAGAGATTGGGTCCATTAAAGAAGGGGAACAAGTTCCAGAGAAATTATCAAAGCATACGAACACGAGCTTCGCCCAAAATCCAGAAGATCGCTAAGGATTTCCAAAGTTTGGTTCGTTCTAGAATGAGGCGACAAACAAAACTTGTGGTTTCATGTAAAGAAGTGCTGAAGGTAAATCCATACATACTGTGGTCTACACTAAGGAACGTGATGAAGATGAATAAAGTGCGGGGTTTTCGTACCATGTTACTGTACAAGGGGAGAATGGTGCTCCATCTCTAATAGAGGATGATATAGAATTAGAGGATGTTTTACCGTGTTATCACATATCCTTTAATTGGGACCCTCAAGAAGACGAAGATGCAACGGATGCTCCTCCTGAACTTGAAGAAGGGGTAAAGACAATAGTGGACGCTTTGAAAGAAGTAAACCTTGGCACTGATGAAAAATCGAGGCCCACTTATCTAAGTGCTTTACTAGCAGCCGATGAACAAAGCACTTATATGGAGTTACTCAAAGAGTTTAAAGATGTCTTTGCTTGGAGTTACAAAGAGATGCCTGGCTTGGACCCTAAAGTAGCAGTCCATCACCTTGCAGTCAAGAATGGCGCTCGTCCTGTTAAGCAAGCTCAAGGGCTCTTTAGGTCGGACTTGGTTTCCCTGATTGAAACCAAAGTTAACAAACTCATCAAAGCTGGATTTGTTTGCAAAGTTAAATACCCAATATCGGTTTCAAGTATTGTCCCTGTAAGGAAGAAAAAGGGCCAGATTCGAGTGTGCTCGACTTTAGGGATCTCAACAATGCGTGTCTGAAAAATGAATTCCTGCTTCCTAATCCAGAGCTGATGATCGATGCTACTACTGGGAGGCAATGTCATTTATGGATGGTTCATCGGGCTATAACCAAATTAGCATGACGCCAAAAGATGAAGAGCTTACTGCATTCCGTACCCCTAAGGGTATTTATTGCTACAAGGTAATGTCTTTTGACTTGAAGTACACTAGTGCTACTTACCAAAGGGCTATGCAGAATATTTTTGACGACCTTCTCCACAAGAATGTTGAATGCTATGTTGACGACTTGGCGGTAAAATCGAGAAAGAGGAGCGACCACTTGAAAGACTTGTGAATGGTATTTGAGTTGCTCCGGAGGTATTAACTGAGGATGAATCCATTGAAATGTGACTTTGGAGTTACTTCTGGAAAGTTCCTTGGTTCCATTGTCCGGCATCGAGGGATCGAAATTGATCAGCCAAAGTTGATGCAATTTTGAAAATGCCTGAGCCTCGAAATATTCATAAGTTTGCAAGGAAAGCTAGCTTATCTTAGGAGATTCATCTCGAATCTATCTGGGAGATGCCAACCATTCAGTCACCTTATGAAGAAAGGTGTCCCTTTCAAGTGGTACCAAGCGTGTAGCAATGCCTTTGAGTGCATTAAATCCTACTTGATGAAGCCTCTAGTTTTAGCAGCCCTTATACTTAAAAGCCATTGATACTATACATTGCGGCACAAGAAAGGTCTGTTGGAGCACTGTTGGCCTAAGAAATAGTGAAGGGAAAGAGAACTCTCTTTACTATTAAGCAGGATGATGACACCAAACAAGCTGAATTATTCGCCAACTGAAAGTTGTGTTTGGCGTTAGTCTTCTCAATCCAAAAGTTGAAGCACTACTTTCAAGCTCATGTTGTTCGTCTTGTTTCTAAAGCAAATCCCATCAAGTTCGTGATGTCAAAACTTGTTCTTAGTGGTCGACTAGCGAGATGGTACCTCCAATTTCAACAATTCGAGGTTGTGTACGTCCTTCCAAAGGCTATAAAAGGACAAGCATTGGTAGACTTCTTGGCAAATCATCCGATACCTGATGACTGGGAACTAACTGATGAACTACCTGACGAAGACGCAATGGTAGTTGAAGTACAACCTCCATGGAAGATGTACTTTGATGGCGATGCACATCTCGGAGGAGCCAGTGCCGGCGTAGTATTTTTCACTTCTCAATGGGAGGTTCTGCCCTACTCCTTTATGTTGACACAACTCTACTCCAACAATGTTTTTGAATTTCGAGGACTAGTACTTGGGCTTGAAATGTTGTCGCTATGAAACAGTTGCAATTGCAAGTCTTTAGCAACTCCCAGTTAGTGGTCAACCAGCTTTTACGTAGCTACAAGGTCAAGAAACCTGAACTATGCCCTTATCATAATTATGATAAAAAATTGATGGGATGGGTTGGTGATGTGACTATTCAACATGTACCCAGGAAAGAAAACAAAAAGGCTGATGCTTTAGCTGCCCTGGCTCCATCGTTAATCCTTCCTGATCAAGCGCAAGTTACTATCTGCCAAAAATGGGTAGTACCGCCACCAATTGAGGGTGAAAGTGAAGACAATGAACTCGAGCATCTTTTTGTTGTTTCTGAAGCTGAGAAGGAAGAATGGCAACAGCCCATTATCAACTACTTGAGCTACGGATACTCCTAGAAAATCCGAGGAGAAGGACTGAAATCCGCCGTCGTGCACCTCGCTTCCTTTACTACAAAGATAATCTATATAAAAGATCATTTGAGGGAGTACTCCTACGATGTTTAGGGGAAGATGAAGCACTCCAAGCTTTGCAAGAAGCACATTCTGGGGTATGTGAATCACATCAGTCTGGACCAAAGCTCCACTTTCATATAAAAAGGATGGGATATTATTAGCCAACGATGGTAAAAGATTGCTTGGACTATGTTCGAAGATGCAAGGCTTGCCAATTCCTTGCAAATTTTATTCATCATCCTCACGAAGTGTTGCATCCGACTATTGCATCATGGCTATTTGACGCTTGGAGACTAGATGTTGTTGGATCACTGCCAAAATCCTCTGGTGGGCACTTATACATCTTGGCTGCAACTAACTACTTCTCAAAATGGGTTGAATTTGTTGCTCTTAAGGAAGTAAAGAAGGAAAATGTTGCAAGTTTCATCCGATTAAACAAAATCTATCACTTCAGAATTCCTCGTTGCATAACAACGGATAATGGCAAGTAATTCGATAATAGGTTGATGAACAAGATTTGTGAACTTTTTGGCTTCAACCAACCTAACTCTTCTATGTATAATGCTGCCATAAATGGTCTAGCCGAGGCATTCAACAACACTCTATGCAACTTGTTAAAGAAAGTCGTCACCAAATCCAAACGAGATTGGCATGACCGTATGGAAGAAGCTCTGTGGGCATATAGGATAACTCACCGTATGCCAACACAAGCGACCCCTTATGCACTCGTTTACGGAGTCAAAGCCGTCTTGCCACTCGAGCGTTAAATACCTTCATTACGATTAGCTATTCAATAAGGGATCACAGATGAAAAAAATACACTACTTTGATTAGCAGAGTTGGAGGCTCTTGATGAGAAGAGGTTGGAAGCTAAATAGAGTCTTGAATGTTATCAAGCTCGATTGTCTCCCACCTTCAATAGAAGAGTTCGCCCGAGATCCTTTCAAGCAGGAGATCAAGTCCTTGCCGTACAAAGACCCATTATTACTTCCTATAAACTTGTAGGGAAGTTCACTTCAAAATGGGATGGGCCATATGTCGTACAAGAAGCTTACTCAAGTGGGGCTTACAAGCTGGTTGATGCAGATGGTATGAGAATCGGCTCTATCAATGGAAGGTTTTTGAAGAAGTATTATACTTGAAGTTGCAATGCTCCTTGACGCATGAGCCTAAACTGCATGTTCCTACACTCCTGTCCCTTCATGAGTCTAAACTGTGCATGGCCCACCGAAAAAAAGAGTCCGCTAGGTTGAAAACCTCGAAAGAGATGGCCTAGGAAAAAGTTAGGACACAAAAAAATTAAAAAATCACCAATTCTGAACTACGGTATGACTTGATCCTCTTCACCGAGGTACGTAGGCAGCTTAGAGTTTCATTCTGAGTTCGGTCACATGAGTTCAAAAGATACATAGTTCCCTAATCTTTGTTCGAATGAAGTACGATATAATATAATCCATTCAATTAACACTTGAAAATCGAGCCGGGATACCATTCTTCCATTAAACTTTGGATCCCATTTGATTTAAAGGGGGCAAGCCTCGATGGTAAATTTGTGTCTTCAATGAAATGATTATAGTATTTTAAGAGGCTACAAACTATTTACATTAAATTCTGGGGATTCACTATGTCTTCATGTTCGCATAAAGTTTATTGGTCTTCATATCCGCTCGCTGCCCTAGAAAAAAGGAAGAGAAGAGAGGTGTCTAAAGGGAACACAAATATAAGAAGAAAGATTTCTTGGCACAACATTTCAAATTCAGTGAGACTTGAACCCAAGATATTTGTGAGGATGAAAATCTTGAATTCGATTGATAGCAAGAACAATGTCTTGTGATCCTGAGGCTTCCATACCAAAATATAAAAGTTTTGAAGAAGTCGCGCCAATTCAGAACTGTTGGTATATAAAAATATGATGTTGATTTTGTAATACTATCCGAAACTATCCTTAAGGTATTAAATCCTACGTTTTGGACATGTTTTAGATTTTGAACTCTTGTTTTCAATAAATTAAACGGTTTGCGAATTCGACATTCTTACATCAAGATATAAAAGTTTTGGTGAAGTCGCACAAGTTTCAAATCGTCAACATGTCAGAATTTTATGTTGACTTCGAAATATTATCTGAAACTATCCTTAAGGTATTAAATCTTGAAATTTGGATATGGTTTTAAGTTTGAAGTCTAGTTTCTATAAAATCAAGCGGTTCATGATTTTGACATTTCTACACCAATGTGACGACCCCACCCGTCGTCTCATGAGTTACCGCTCTGTTTCCCCCATTTTCTGCTTCTTTATGCTTCATTATCAGTGTCTTGTGTGATCGGGTTGGTTTGGAGTGGTTTTAGTAGGAAAGGAGACACTTAGTCTCTTTTAAGAAGGCTTAAGTTGGAAAAGTCAACCGGATGTTGACTTATGATTAGAGGGATCGGATGCAAATTCTGATGGTTCGGTTAGCTTCGGGAGGTGATTTGTGACTTAGGAGTGTGATCGGAAGTGGTTTTGGAGGTCCGGTGTGGAATTAGGCTTGAATTGGGGAAGTTAGTATTTTGGCGATTTCTGGTTGATAGGTGAGATTTTGATCCGAGGGTCGGAATGGAATTCCGAGAGTTGCTGTAGCTTCATTATGTGATTTGGGATGTGTGTGTAAAATTTCAGGTCATTCGGAGGTGATTTGGTTGGGTTTTTGATCAAATACGTGTTTCGGAAGTTTTAGAAGAACTTAGGCTTGAATTCGATGTAATTTGATGGTTTTGGTGTTGTTTGAGGCGTTTTGATGATTGGAACAAGTTCGAATGATGTTTTAGGATGTGTTGGTGCTTTTGATTGAGGTCCCAAGGGCCTCGGGGTGATTTCGGATGGCTAAGCGGGAAGTTTTGGACTTTGAGAAAATGCAGAAATTGCAGCAGTTGTGCAGGGATAAATTGTTCTTCGCGATCGCGAGCCTAGGGCCGTGATCGCATAGAAGCAAATTATAGCTGGGCAGAAGGGTTTTTAAAATATTTCATCCGCAAGCCTAGGTCATTTTTCCACCATTGTTGAGTATTTTGAGAGCTCTTTGGGAGAAATTGAAGAGGGATTCGAAGAGGATTGATTGGAGGTAAGTTCTATGAGACAAAAACGTGATTATATTGTGAAATTAACCTAGAAATTCATGGAAATTTAACTAAAAATGGAAGAACTAGGGCTTGGGTTTTGAGACTTTCAAATTGGAATTTGAAGGGCCATTTGAGGTTAGATTTGAGAGTTTTTGGTATGTATGGACTCGTGGCGAGATAAGGAACCCGTTGATGGGAAAATTTCTGAGTTTCGAGAAGTGGGCCCGGGGCTCGAGTTTTGCTAATTTCAGGATTTTTGATATTTTTCGATTGTTTTCGATTGGGTTTTGTTCCTTTATCATATTGTGATATATTCGCTCTGGTTTTGGTCAGATTCGACGCGCGAGGAGGCCGATTTGAGAGGCAAGGGCATAGCGAGCTAGAGTTTTGGCCGGTTTGAGGTGAGTAATGAATGTATATGATGTCCTGAGGGTTTGAAACCCCGGATTTGCACATCGTAGTGCTATATTGAGGTGAGACACGCGCTTGATGATGAGCGTGGGGTCGTTTACTATTGGGGATTGGGACTTGGTCCGTCCCGAGTGATGTTTTTACCGCGTAATTGATTGAAGCTTATTTGATATCATCATTTTTTTTGACTAATTGTCATATTTGGGCTTCGTGCCAACTATTTGAACCCTTCGGGGATTGCTATCACCGTTTTCTCACTATTTTGACATATTACTTGAACTCAGTCCTATTGTTTAATACTGTTTTACAAACTCAGCCACTTTTACTCGGATTTGAAACTTAAATGATATTTCTAATGATGTTTCGGGAGAACTACTATTTTATTATGGCCCAAGGGGCTTATGTGATTTCTGAACTGAGTATGGATCGGGCTGCGCGCCGCAGCAGTATTATATTGATATTGATACCAGGCCGAGGGCCTAGCTGATGCCACGAGATGGCTTGATATTGCGCTTGGGCCGTAAGGGGCCCCTCCCGGAGTCTGCACACCCCAGTGAGCGTCGTCGACGATAAATAAATGGATCGGGCTGCACGCCGCAGCGGGTACTAGAGAGTACCGTACTATGTGCTGCATTCCTTTATTTGGCTATCATTTATTTGCTTATCTGTTGTAGCTTTTCCAGGTTTCTACTTCACTGGTTTATTGATTTCATACTACTTGGTTTAAACTGCCGTATTATAGATTACAATGTGTTTACCCATGATTTCTTATTCTCAGCCTTTATTTATGTTTATTACTCACTAGGTCGGAGTACTCACATTACTCGCTGCACCTTGCGTGCAGATCCAGGTGCACCTGAGGCTGAGTGAGGATTCTCTATTGAGCAGCGCATATCTAGGAGCATCGAGGTAGCTGCAAGGCGTCCGCAGCCCTGATCTCTCCCTTCTATCCTTTGTTTTTATTTCGTATTCCCCTAGAGTGACATGTATTAGATTGATAAACTTGTATTAGAGGCTCAGACTTGTGACACCGGATCTTTTAGGCTATGTAGTAGTATTGTTATTTGAAATTCCGCACATTTAACTCTTATTTCAGACTTCTAATATGTTGATTTGGTAATTTAATTGTGTTAGCTAATAATGAACTGTATAATGAATTGGGTAAGGTTGTTAATTGGTCGGGCTTGCCTAGCAGTGTGTTGGGTGCCATCACGATCGGGGTTGGGGTCGTGACAAGTTGGTATCAGAGCCTAGGTTTCTAGGTCTCACAAGTCATGAGCCGGTTTAGTAGAGTCTCGCGGATCGGTACGGAGACATCTGTATTTATCCTCGGTAGGCTGCAGAACCTTTAGGAAAACTTCATATCCTTGAAATTCTAGTCGTGCGACTTTGTTGACCCGAGAACTAAACTTCCATTATTCTATTCTCTCACAGATGGTGAGGACACAAGCGACCGGACGAGGTGGACGACCACCAGTACCACCAACTGAGGCCACCAGAGGCCGTGGACGCGGGTGTGGTCGTGGCAGAGGCAGAGTAGAGAGGGCAGCATCTGTTGATCCACCAGCTGCCCCAGCTCCGGATCAGGCTCCAGCAGCACCAGTTCAGGCACCAGCTGTGCCCATCGTGATTCCGGGTCTTCAGGAGACCTTGGCACATATCTTGACAGTTTGCACTGGCCTAGCTCAGGCAGTTTCAGCCACCACAGCAGCAGCTACTTCGCTGGCCGGGGGAGGCAACCAGACCCCCGCTGCTCACACACCTGAGCAGGTAGTGCAGGGACTACAGACGCTAGAGGCACCCCCAGCTCAGTCGGTTGCACCAGTGCAGGAGTTCAGGGTTCCAGTTATGCCAGAGGATGAGCAGCGTCGTCTTGAGAGGTTTGGTAGACTCCAGCCTCCGACATTCAGTGGTGCTGAGGGCGAGGATGCCCAGGGTTTTCTTGACAGGTGTCAGCGGATGCTCCGTACAGCAGGGATTCTTGAGTCTAGTGGTGTGGCATTTACCACCTTTCAGTTTACTGGGGGTGCTTTTACTTGGTGGGAAGACTTTGAGAGGCGTAGGCCTGTCGGTGCAGCACCCCTTTCTTGGCAGCAGTTCTCCGCTCTCTTCCTGGAGAAGTATGTACCACAGTCCCGCAGAGAGGAGCTGCGTAGACAGTTTGAGTGGTTGACGCAGGGGGATATGACCGTGACCCAGTACGAGATGAGGTTTTCACAGTTGGCCCATCATGTTATTTGGATGATTCCGACAGATCGTGAGAGGATCAGGAGATTTGTGGATGGCCTTAATACCATCTCCGTATTCTGATGACTAGAGAGAGAGTATTAGGTGCTACGTTCGAGGAGGTGGTCGATATCGCTCGTGAGATTGAGACGGTTCGCCGTAGAGAACGAGAGGAGACGGAGGCCAAGAGGCCTCGAGGATTGGGCAGTTTTAGTGGTGCTCCGTCTAGGGGCCATTTCCAGCATGGTAGAGGTCGTTCTTTCAGGCCTGCTCAGTCAGCCCGTCCAGAGTATCGTGGGGCATCTTCAGGCCGTGGTCATCATAGGTCTCAGCAGGGCCAGTCTTCACTCAGCGCCCTCCCAGCTCAGAGTTCATCTCATGCCCCATCAGCTCAGGGTTCTTCTACGCTGAGTGCATCTGCTAGTCACTCCGGTGCGAGGGGTTCCCTTCAGTCCCCATCTCCAGCACCGGGTAGTTGTTATGAGTGCGGAGAGTTTGGGCATATGAGGAGGCAGTGTCCTCGACTTCGTGGTGGTCAGTTTCAGCAGAGGGATCAGCCCTCGACTTCTGCACTAGTTACTTCATCACCCGCCCAGCCAGCCAGGGGTGGAGGTCAGGCAGCCAGGGGTCGCCCCAGAGGTGGAGGTCGATCAGGCGGTAGCCAGGCTCGTTTTTATGCTATTCCAGGCAGGACAGATGCCATTGCTTCAGACGTTGTCATTCCAGGTATTGTTTCAGTCTGCCACAGAGATGCCTCAGTATTATTTGATCCCGGTTCCACCTATTCTTACGTGTCCTCATATTTTGCTCACTATTTGAGTGCGCCCCGGGCGTTTCTTGCTTTACCTGTTCATGTGTCTACCCCGGTGGGCGACACTATTGTTGTAGACCGTGTGTACCGGTCATGTGTTGTGACTATTGGGGGTCTGGAGACCTGAGTTGATCTATTGCTATTGAGCATGGTGGACTTTGATGTTATTTGGGCCATGGATTGGCTATCTCCGTGTCATGCTATTCTAGACTGTCATGCTAAGACAGTCACTTTGGCTATGCCGGGTGTACCGCGGATCGAGTGGCATGGTGTGACTGATTATGTTCCGAGTAGAGTGATTTCTTTCTTGAAGGCCCAGCATATGGTTGGGAAGGGTTGTCGCTCGTATCTTGCTTTTGTGATTTTCCCGATGTATTTCCTGCAGACCTGCTGGGCATGCCACCGGACAGGGACATTGATTTTGGTATTGACCTGGCAAGAACTCCTAGATAAGGGGTTCATTCGGCCTAGTGTGTACAAGTATCCCCTGCCTCGCAGCTTCAGGGAGCGAGGGTGTTCTCCAAGATTGACCTCCGTTCGGGTTATCACCAGTTGAAGATCAGGGATTCAGATATTCTTAAGACTGCTTTCAGGACTAGATATGGTCACTATGAGTTTCTTGTCATGTCTTTCGAGCTGATCAATGCCCCAGCAGCGTTCATGCATTTGATGAACAGTGTATTTCGGCCTTATCTGGATTCGTTCGTTACTCGCATAGTCAGGAGGAGCACGCGGAGCATTTGCGAGTTGTATTGCAGAAATTGAGGGAGGAGAAGCTTTATCGATTTGTTCAGGGATTTTCATCCATTGCTTGCCCTTGACCAAGTTGACTCAGAAGGGTGCTTCATTTGTATGGTCGGACGAGTGTGAGGAGAGCTTTCAGAAGCTCAAGAATTTGTGAGATTAGATATTCGGAGCCCAGCCGGGTGTTAGCTTGCGTGGTTTCTCGGTCTTCCTTATATGATCGCATCAGAGAGCGCCAGTATGATGATCCGCATTTGCTTGTGCTTGTGTCATTGATTTTGGAGGTTCATGGGATGAGTTTTTGCCACTTGCAGTTTTCCTACAACAAGAGCTATCGTTCCAGCATTCAAATGGCAGCGTATGAGGCCTTATGGGAGACGATGTAGATCTCCAGTTGGTGAGTTCGAGCCCGGCGAGGCTAGGCATTTGGGGATTGGGACTTGATCCGTCCTGAGTGATGTTTTACCGGATTGATATATGTATTTCTGGACTGAGTATGGATCGGGCTGCGCGCCGCAGCAGTATTATATTGATATTGATACCAGGCCGAGGGCCTAGCTGATGCCACGAGATGGCTTGATATTGCGCTTGGGCCGTAAGGGGCCCCTCCCGGAGTCTGCACACCCCCAGTGAGCGCCGTCGACGATAAATAAATGGATCGGGTTGCACGCCGCAGCGGGTACTAGAGAGTACCGTACTATGTGCTGCATTCCTTTATTTGGCTATCATTTATTTGCTTATTTGTTGTAGCTTTTCTAGGTTTTTACTTCACTGGTTTATTGATTTCATACTATTTGGTTTAAACTGTCGTATTATAGATTATAATGTGTTTACCCATGATTTCTTATTCTCAGCCTTTATTTATGTTTATTACTCACTGGGTCGGAGTACTCACATCACTCCCTGCACCTTGCGTGCAGATCCAGGTGCACCTGAGGCTGAGTGAGGATTCTCTGTTGAGCAGCGCATATCTGGGAGCATCGAGGTAGCTGCAAGGCGTCCGCAGCCCTGATCTCTCCCTTCTATCCTTTGTTTTTATTTCGTATTCCCCTAGAGTGACATGTATTAGATTGATAAACATGTATTAGAGGCTCAGACTTGTGACACCGGATCTTTTGGGCTATGTAGTAGTATTGTTATTTGAAATTCCGCACATTTAACTCTTATTTCAGACTTCTAATATGTTGATTTGGTAATTTAATTGTGTTAGCTAATAATGAACTGTATAATGAATTGGGTAAGGTTGTTAATTGGTCGCGCTTGCCTAGCAGTGTGTTGGGCGCCATCACGACCGGGGTTGGGGTCGTGACAACCAAGATACATATTTTTCGGTGCTGCACAAATTTGAAACTATCAACGTGTCGGAATTTATAGTTAGATTCAAAATAATATCTGGGATGATTGTCGAAATGTTTGATTCTGAATTTTGAATATGTCTTAAATTTTGAAGTCTAGTTTCTATTATATCAAACGGTTCTTAATTTTGATGTTTCTATACCAAGTTACAAATTTTTTGGTGAAGCTACGTAAATCTGAAACTATCAACGTGTCGGAATTTAAAGTTAGATTCGAAAATAATATCTGGGATGATTCACAAAGTGTTTGATTCTGAATTTTGGATATGTCTTACATTTTGTAGTCTAGTTCCATGAAATTAAACGGTTCTTAATTTCAACGTTTTTACACCAAGATATGACTTTTTTGATAAGATTGCGCAAATATGAAATTTTCAACGTGGTGGAATCTAAAGTTGGTTTCAAAATATTGCCTGGGAAGATTCTTAAGGTGCTTGATTCCGAATATTGGATATGTCTCAGATTTTAAAGTTTAGTTTCTAAGGGATCAAATGGCTCATATTTTTGACGTCCTCACATTGAGATATATATTTCCTACCACAAAAGATGCAAAGGTGATAACAATATTATCCTCAAAGAAAAAGGAGGATGTACCTCCAAATACAGAGAACTTCGAGACATGAACGACAACGATGTTTAAGAAAAAAAACCAAGTTCTATTACGTGGACGTTAATGATATGCAAAGAATATTAACCGCAAAAAAAAAGACAAATAAAATACTCTATATAGACTAATCTAAACACAAATTGTAATTGACAAAGTCTTTAAGGGTGGCCTCTAAGTGTTGTTTCTTCGTCTCCACGTCGACCAAGTCATCTGCAGTTGCCAAGGAAACATCACAACATCTACGGTACTCCTCTTCAGCAGATGAACTCTAGATTCAATCTCTTCAACCTCTTTCTTGGCACCATCTCGGAGAGCTCTTAACTGTTTCACCTTCTCCTTGGCCTCTTTGAGAGACTAACTGATGGCAGACAATTTCTCGACCTTCTCCCCTTTCTAAGTCAAGACAAGATCAAGATGTTCCTTAGCATTTAAAAATGACTATAATTTTTCAATGTCTATAACCTTATCAGAAAGAGTTGATCGTGCCTGGTCATATGAAGTGGCAAGCTCAAAGAAAGACGTCAATAGGTCTTTTAAAGGGGAAATATCCACACCCTTTCCATCCATCTCCTCGAGAATCACTTGGATCTCGAATTGAAGAGAAGAAGCATTGTCTGCAGTAAAGTCGAAGAGTTTGGCATGAATTTTAGCCTAGGCATTCAAAATGAAGTCCTTGCGAAGAGTCAAGACAATCTTTCTTCCATCAAAGATAGACATCGTCTGCAGTAAGGTCGGAGAGTTTGGCATGAATTTTAGCCCAGGCATTCAAAATGAAATCCTTGCGAAGAGTCAAGACAACATTTCTTCTATCAAAGAAACATCGTTGGTGCTGATCGTCAGTGAAAATTAGGCCCCAATTTTGCTCCAAGACTAGGAATGGAAGTCGCCTCGAGGTCTGACTTAGATATTGGAAGTGATTTCCTCGAGTCTGGCTCCGCCACGGATTTGCTACCACCTTATGGATTGCTTTGGTGTGACGCTATCGAAATATGAACACCGTTTAGCTGCATAGGAAATAATAGATGGTTAGTGAAGTTACTTGGATATTATAAGATAATATGAAAGCTTTAATCATTACCTCTTTAATAGCCGTCAAATTCCTTGAAGAACTGCCAATGCTATCAGTAATCTCAACTATACCCAAATTAGCATCTCCTTGTTTGTTTGAATATGGCTTCACTCACTTGAAGTTTTGATCTCCATGACTACTATCACTCTCATTTTGGGATGAGTGTTTTTTGGAGGTAGGAACAACAATGCCTAATGGAAAGGAACTCTCATTGACTTGATGAGCCTGAACATGTCCCTTCTTTTTTTAAACTTCTTTATATGGAGGTCCCTTGACGTCAACCACTTTGGATTTAAAGTAGGAGGTTTGTCCTCCCTGTTATGCTCTTGAAGCGTGATCTCTAAAGGTATAGCAGTAACTGGCCCAGCGGTATTCACCAAGATTGCAAGTGGTTTTCAAGGAAGTTTCCATGCAATCTTTCCCACCAAGACTTATAAGCGGACGAGACATACATCTTCATCTTGAGCATAATAAGGGAAATGTGGCCTTTGACCTACTTTTAGACAAAACACAAATTCGTAAAAGTTCCAATATTGATCCAAGCAACCAGGGTTGTCTTGATAAACTGAATTGACGATTAAAGCGATGAGGGTTATAAGGATCCACGATGAAGGTCGATCCATTTCTCAAAGGAATGTAATTTGAGTGAGTAATCATAAAATAATTTGACTCGGACTCTTACTCATTGCCATCATCACGATAATAATACGGTTGAGAATTACTTGGAACTGTGGAAATCCATATGGCACTTTCTCCTCCATGAATACGTTTTCTCGCGTCTTCATTCCCAAAGTATCTCGTTGTTCACTCACCTAAATATATGACCATCAGAGGAGTAGTTGGCCTATTTGTTAGAGAAAAATGAGTCTTGAAGTAACAGGCCAACCAACCATACACATAATGAATTGTAAAGTAAACTCTAGAAGGATCGAGTGGTAAGCCATTTGAAATTATGTTTAATCCCCTGTAGATGCTAGCTAAGACTGGAATGGCGATTTTAATTCTTTGCCACATGCTAGAAGGCCTGCAATCTTGAAAGTCTCGGGCCGAATGAAGTCGCCTTCTTTTGTAGGGAGCACAAAGACGCATAACCAGCATGATAGAAAAGCAACCAAGTATACTTCATCTTTCTTGTCACTTCTAATGCCAAGTTTAAGAAATAGTGCATCTTTAACTTCCGACTAATTGACCATTTTATCTATTCCTCCGATAGGGTTGTGTGTTGATTTGGGACATGCTGACTTCTTTTCTTTTCTCGCTGGAGGTTGTTCATACTTTACAATCTTTTTGCACTAAAACTCTATCCATTTTCTCACAGGGACGTCATGCATCAAACAATTGCTGACAAGCTTGTGGAAAGAACATTTTGTCCTTGTTGTAAGCACCTATAAATTCTCGAGTATTTGGAATAACTTCCTCATAAGGAGACCCCATTAAAGGCAGACCCCCGATAGTGCATATGTCCCAAAGGGATATGGATAACTCTCCAACTGAGGTAAGCAACATATTTGTAAGAGGGCACCAAGCCTCACAAAAGGCTTGCATGATACTTGTAGAATGATCATAAGTAAACAATGAGGCATAGACAACATCGTATATATTGGTGGCCCTCAATGTTCGATGGCTCCTACTAAGGATATCTTCGATACACTCCCAATATCTGGGAACATATTGAAATTCACCATCAAAAGTTAAGGAATCACTCCAGTGTGCTTCTCCTTTGAGGATTCGTCGTCCTAAGCATGGGAGGGAACTTGCCACATTCTTAACTTTGTGATTTATGGGAAAGAAGAGTCCATGTCTTGAATTTACATTTGGTGTTTTCAAAAGTCCAATCTATCAAACGAAATGGATTTTGCAATGGTGGCCATGAAGCTGCATATAAGCCGGTCAGTGGTGTATCAACAAGCAATATGGTCTCTGTTTTACTATCCCTGTGCTCTGAAATTACAAGATACTTGGATGTGGAGGAAGAGGATGGTGAGTCTCTGAAGTAAACCATGTTCAAGCTTCATAAAAAACTACATATTAGTACTTAAGTCAAAAGGGGAGAGTAATAACCGTGATCTTGAAAGAGAGCATGTATAAGTAAAATTTTCGCCTCACATGAAAAAAAAGGGGTGTCTGTGTCAGACTTTTTTTAAAGGTTTTTGTTGCAAACTTGTAAAGGCATTCGTCTTGAACTTTTTAAAGCATTTGAATTTTTAAGGTTTTCGTTCCGAACTTTTAAAAGGCGTATGTTTCGAACTTTTAAAGGTGCTCGTTTTGAACTTTTAAAAGTGTTAGTGGCAAACTTTAAAGTGTCCCCACTGCTGATTTTTAAAGATTTCTACCACGAACTTTTATGGACCTTCGCCATGAATTTTTAAGAGTCTTCATTGCGTGCTTTTAAAGGTCTTTACCGCAAACTTTTAAAAGGTTTTCGCTGTGAACTTTTAAAGATCTTGACCACGAGATTTTAATGATCTTTATGTGAACTTTTATGGGTCTTCATCACAAATTTTAAAGGTTTTCATCTCGAACTTTTATGATTTTCCGCTGCAAATTTTAAAGGTCTTCATCCGAACTTTCAAAGGATTTTGCAATTTGACGAAGTTACTTCTAGAAAGAAAAAAGAGACAATAGAGTAAAACAAAGAAGAAAGCACAAGAAAAGAAAAAAAAAAATTACATTCGCGCCAATGCTTCCGAGTCCGCAAAACTAGACTCAATATGACTTGCAAATACTATAATTGATGCTCAACAAATACGAGAGCATGGGTTTATATAGATTGTGGAGATGAGGCATTAACGTTCACATCCTGCAATTATATCGAGACGTAACCGATCATCATCAATTCCCACTTTTCATGACCGTTCAAGTATTTTGCTCACTGATACCCCATAACGTCTCAAATTCATATTCATGACTTCACATAAATTCACCCGACACTGTATTACCCAAAAGACCGCTTTCCAAAATATACAACTATTCCTATAACAATTCCATCGGTTTCGTCCATCATTGGATCCAGAATTACACACGGCCTGATTCCCGTAACACCAGGGATATGTAGACAACTCAGGAACCAGGGTTTGGACCCCATTTTTTATCACATCATTCCTCTTTCTATTCGGCCAAAATTGGTCATCATTTTCTTTACCCGACAATTCTTCCATCATTCCCGGGTAAAGAGGGGAAGCTATTGATACCCAATTTTTTCCTCATATTTTCTAATTGTATATATATACTTTCAAAACAGTATATTTGCATCCTCATTTAGTTTATAAACCCATAAAAGCATTTTACATAATTTTTCTTGATTTTTAGAAGCCCTAAAATAATTTCCTTCGGCATTTTTTATTGTATAAATATTCAATAATTATTCTTCAAATTATTTTTGTAATCCAAACTTATTATTTACACCAACATGCATATTTTTAAATATTTCATCTCATTTTTTCATAATTACATTTGTATTTTTAGGCTAATTGCACATTTTTACAATAATAGCTTATATCTAGGTATAATCACATTATTTATGCAAATTTTTTTATTTTATATTTTTATAATGTTAAGATATTATTTTTAATCATTTTAGTGCACAAATAATATTTTTTCTATTTATTAATTACTTTTATAAATTATTTCTTGCTAAATATTGGGTGTTTGAAAAACTACCCGAAATTCCTAATCAATTTCAGACCTAATAACCCAGCCCAAGACCAACGACCCTGTCTAATACAGTTGGTACCTGTGTCATTTTAACCCGCCCTGTTCGTTTTTTTATCCCAGCCGTTGATCTTTCAAGATCAACGGCCCACATCCTTCCCCCCGTTTTTAATTAACCAAACCCCCCAAAACCGTAGCCATTCCCTCCAACACACCACCCTCATATGCTCTCATCTCTCTTCTCTTCCGAATAACCCTAGCCACCTCCCCCTTAATCCTCTCTCCAAATCCCGTTGATAATGGAATTTTACCATTATTTGCTTACCATATTTGGGTTCCTTTGGTACTGGTTACTCGATTCTGGTATTACTTTGGTATTTGCCTAATTTTGGAAAATACCATCTCTGTATCGGACGGGAATCGACTCAATCTTGAAGATTTCTGTGATATTCCATCCATATACTCGAGATGAACTGGATCATTCGTGCCAGTTGTCCGATTTCGAGTTTAAAACCCTAACTAGGGTTTGGAGTTTGATACTTTTCCTTTTCTGTTGTTTTACTGACTTGCATGTGAGATTTCTCCCTTTTTCTCCGTCTGTGTTTATTCGTTTTCTTTCCTTACCTGTGTTTAATCAATTATTTTCCTTGTTTGTGCATCCGATTTTACTACTATATAAACCCCTCCCCCCATTCCCTTTAGACAGACGGAAATCGCTATAATCTCACTAAAAATTTGAAGCTCTATTCTGTTATTCTTTCATTATCTCATTCTATACTTTGGTTCTTGGCCGGCTGGAAGCCAAGGCCACCAAAATTCTAGGTTCTTGCTCTTCGTGGATATTCAGAATACTGTGGACTTTTATTCTTCTTGTTTTTTTTCTTAACTTGTGAGTTACTAGACTTCATAGTTTCATCTGATGTACCTGTGATTTGCATATGTTTTCACTTTTGGAGATTGTAGTTTAATGTGTTTTTCTGGGTTGTTCTTGTGTGCAATTCTGATAGCTTTACTTCAGTTTTAGGTCTCTATAACCTTTGACTTCACTATTTTGATAATTTGAAACATGCCTAAACTTGATTTGAGTAATTTTGATTCCTTTCAAGCTTATTTAGCCTATGTGTTGCAACTTACTGATGATTAGGACCTTTGCATCTCTTTGTTGTTTAATTTTGCTATCAATCTTGTTACTTGAACATGCTTTACTTACATGATTCGTATCTCTTTTAATAGACTAGTTGATTGTGTTCAAAAGCATGAATGTATACATTAACTATACGGCATAAGTCTATCCTATTCTGTATCTGCTGTGATGATATCCTGACTATGTAGCATGTTTGATCTTGTTCCTTATTAGTATGTTTCTAGCATGACTTGTCTTCCCAGTAGTTGCAGTGATCTGTTCTCATCCTATCTAGATTAATATGATTCCTTCTTGTAACACTAGCACCTATACTTTGCATAATTTGAACCTTTTCTTTACTATGAGTCTGTGTATACCAATCCTGCAAACACGTTTTGTTAATGTGTTACTACCTATGCACTAGGTGTTGAACTTGTTCTTCTGAATCTTTGCTAAGTCTGTTCTTAAAACCAAAAGCATGTTCGATTATATGCTCTATGTGCTCAACTTGACTATGTTTGTATACTTCAGTGATGTCCCTCAACCTTAGTTTACTCCCTTTCACTTGTTACCCTGGGCTCTTTTGAGTTCTCATTCTTAGCCGGCTGAAATCCAAGGCTACCTAAGTTCTATCATTGACCTCCCTAGTGTGAGCACTGCTCGGGGTCCAATTGAGACCCTTGTGAACTCTGACACACTAGGATTTGGTCCTCGGTCATTCCCTGAATCTCCTCTATTAACCTTCCTAGTACGAGCACTACCCTGGGTTCTTGAAGCCCTTGGGAACTCTAACACACTAGGGTCTAACGTTCCTTGGCACTCTGTCCTAAATGCTCCATCCTACCCCCTTTTCACCTACTGAATGAGCCAATGGGCTTGTGCACGGCTGTTTTCTGAATCTTGGATGGTTACTGGTTATGGCTATTTTACGTAAATGAGGAATGTTTTCTGGGTTTGATTGGCTATGACTTCTGGGTTGTGATGAAGTCTGTTGGATTTGAAATTGAAGGCTTGGCAGAGCTGGGTATACTTTGGGCTTGTCTTAGGCCCATTATAGTTATTTCTATCACTTTGTAATTTATTTCCTTTCTTGCGCATGTAATAATGTTGTAATAACAATTGGGATGTTAGTAAAATTTGGAAAATGGGCCTATTCTAATATTTGCATGAAACAGGTAGAAATCCTGCCTATAGGTGTTTAATTTGTTCAAACAAGTTTTGTTCCTATGTGTTGTTAGATAACCTGTCTATAGGTGTTTAATTTGCTCAAACATGTTTTGCTACTGTGTGTGTTAGATAACCTGCCTAAAGGTGTTTAGTTTGTTTAACACATTCTGCTTCTACATGTCTGTTAAACATCATGCCTATAGGAAATAAAATGACCAATCTCAATTGCAACATGTTCACTAGATACCATGATCATAGGATTATATTAGTTTATGTTCTATCAATCTGCATTTTAGAAATCATGCTTATGGGGTTTTAATTAGTTAATGTGCTGTTATTATAATTACTCACTTAGGAAGCATGCCTATAGGAGCTAAAACCAGTTTCAATCGCTAATTGCAGAAATCCTGCCTATAAGATAATCCCATTCGCTTTTAAGTGCTAATATTGAACTTTCAAACATTGTTTCATTGCTACTATTAGAAAGCATGCCTATAGGATCAAACTGAGTAATTTTGAATATCTCCCATGGTTATCACTGCCAACTATTGCACCTAGATATCATGTCTATAGTTTTAAACACTTACAATCTGTAATAATCAGCATATAATATCAGGTTCCTTAAACTGTGTAGTTATTTAGAAGTCATGTCTCTAAAATAGCACCTTGCATCTGAAACTGCCTGCTCGAGGTCATATAGAAACCATGTCTATAAGGCTTAATGGCTTTAATTTGGCCCAATTCTGAAACTGTCAAAACGTCTAATGTGGTTGCGTGCATTTGTTGTCTAAGTGTGGAGGCTAACTTGAGCCCCTTTATTGCAATTACGTGTAGTCCTATCTGTTCTTGGCTGTCGCCTAGTATCATTTTAAGCAACTGAGTTGAGTCTAGAAATACCAAAATAGAGGTCCAAACGCCTCCTAGACCATAGGCTTGGGACGAGTAGCGCACGCATAAGGTACGACTTAGAATCAATTAGTGCACCTTAGGTGACAACTTAATGATAGTAATCGGATAGCAGGAGATGATAGTCTGTGACCGCTGAATAATACGAGTAACACCCCATCTTGAGGGAGTTACGAAGTGTTATTTATGTTGCACGGGGTAATCCTTTAGGCTAAAAAACTTAGGACGCCCCTCCCATCTTGTCTTAAAATTAATTATTTTGTTATTGGTAGATTTTTTATAATAATCGCCCAACTTCTTGTCTTTCCCTCTTGTTTTGGACTAATTCATATAATTCGAGTTCGGCCAGGACCCACTGTAATGACCCGGCCAGTCGTTTTAAGAATTAACGCCCTGATTCCCTATTAACTGCTTTCCCCGTGTTTATTTCTGCTAATCTGAGTTGCTGGGAGGTTTCGTTTTGAGTTTCAGAGTGTTTTGGGACACTTAGTCCCTAAATGAGAGTTTTAACTTTAGAATTTGGACCGTAGTCGGAGCAGTGTGAAGACGACCTCGAAATGGAATCATGTCGGTTCGGTTAGCTCCGTTGGGTGATTTCAGGCTTAGGAACATGTTCGGATTGTATTTTGGGGGGTCTGTAGCTTAATTAGTCTTGAAATGCCGAAAGTTGAATTTTTGAAGTTTCCAGTTCGATAGTGAGATTTTGATCTAGGGGGCGGAATGGAATTCCGGAAGTTGGAGTAGATTCGTAGTGTTGAATGTGACGTGTGTGCAAAATTATAGGTCATTCGGGCGAGGTTCGATAGACTATTTGATCGAAAGCGGAAATTTGAAGTTTTGGAAATCCTTAGGCTTGAATTGGAGGGTGATTTGTGGTATTAGCGTTGTTTGACGTGATTCGAAGGTTGGAATAAGTTCGTATGATGTTTTGGGATTGGTTGGCAGGTTTGGTTGAGGTCCCGGGGGCCTCAGGTGAGTTCGAGTGCTTAACGGAAGCTGAATTGGACTTAGGAAAAATTTGATGTTGGCTGAACTTGTCATAACTGCACCTGCGTGAATGGGACCGCAGGAGCGTCGCCGCAGAAGCGGCTTGGTGACCGTGAAAGCGGATTTTGGTCCAGGCTCCAGAAGCTGCAGGTGCGAGAAGTCGAACGCACTTGCGAGAACGCAAGTGCGGTAAGGGAGTCGCAGGAGCGGAAATTCCTGTTTAATGAAAAGTCGCAGGTGCGACTTGGTCTACGTAGAAGCGGGACCGCAGGTGCGGTCCCAGAGCCGCAGATGCGGTTTCACTGGTCAGAAAAGGGGAAGAACGAGGGTTTGAAATCAAAAACTTGGAAAATTAATTGGGAGCTCGGTAGGAGGCGACTTTTGGAGAGATTTTCGGAGGGAGTTAACTGGTAATGATTCTTAACTCCTTTTTTCTTATAACCCATTAATCTAATCATTAAATCACAATCTAATTTCGGATTTGGGATGAGAAATTGGGAAAAATTTGGAAAAGTTCTTAGGCCTAATTTTGGGGTTTTGATCAAGATTTTGATGTCGGATTGGAACAATTTTAATATGTATGAACTCGCGAGAGTGTGAGGGTTCTGAATTTTTAAATTTTACCCGATTCCGAGACGTGGGCCCGGGGGGCATTTTGGTCATTTTTCCTAATCTCGCGTATTAGCTTAGAATTAATTAGTTGAATTAGTTACTTGAAGTGTTATTTATATTATGAAATTACTTTGCATAGATTTGAGCCTTTTGGAGTCAGATACCCGTGGCAAGAACGTGGTATAGATTTGATTTAGCTGGTTCGAGATAAGTGGCTTGTCTAACCTTGTGTGGGGGAACTCCCCTTAGGATTGGTACTATGATATATGAAATGCCTTGTACATGAGGTGACAAGTGCGTACTTGTGCTGATTCCGGTTTTTCATTAAGTATCTAAAATTTCGTATCTCTTCACTGTTTACATTACTTGAAATTTGAGCTTACTGTTAGCTTAGGGAAGCATGCCTAAATGACTAAATTGCCTACTTGCTCAAACTGCCTTATCTGAACTCAGTGCAGCATGCTAGGTTAGAATTACCTGTCAGTTTTGATATTAAATTGAATTGAGTTGATTATTCTTGTGTTGTTGCTGCGTGTTTACATTGGGACTACGGGCGGTTCCCGGTAGATCCCCCTTGTCTGTTTATTTGGGACTACGGATGTGGTATTCTGGTAGATCCCCCCTACACAGTGATATGGACTACGGGACAGCACCCGGAAGATCCACTGATTATTTACTTTTGGGGCTACAGGACGGGATCCTGGTAGACCCCCGGTTGTTATCTCTATGTTGAGTTGTATACCTTATGTGATTATTTGTCTTGGTTGTAGTTGTTGTTTCTCTTATTATCTGTATTTCTTTACTACTGCTCATCTTCCTTATATATTATTGTATATGACCAGTAGGGCCCTGACCTTCCTCGTCACTACTCGACCGACGTTAGGCTTGGCACTTACTGGGTACCGTTGTGGTGTACTCAAACCCTTTCCTGCACCACATGTTTTTGCGTGTGCAGATCCAGGTACTTCCACTCAGTCTTATCACCCTTGAGGCGAGGCGCTTTCTATAGAGGCTTCGAGGTATATCTGCCGCGTCCGCAGACCGATGAGTCCCTTTCCATTCTCTGTAGTAGTATAGCCCTTCTGTATCTTCGTTGTTGTTAGACATTTCTGGAGTTAGAGCATTTTATGTACTCTTAGCTTGTGATTCATGGGGTTTCGGATTTTGGGAGTGTTAGGTTGAAATTCTTGGATTGTTATATGCCGGGCGGCATCTTAAACACTGTTATACTTTGTTATCTCGCTTTTTATTAGTTTCTTTTCCGAAATTATTTCTTTTTCGCATTTGCTAGGCTTACCTAGTCGTAGAGACTAGGTGCCGTCACGACTATTCAAGGAGGGCGAACTTGGGTCATGACAAGTTGGTATCAGAGCTCTAGGTTCATAAGAGTCATGAATCACAAGCCGGTTTATTAGAGTCTAGTGGATTGGTACGGAGACGTCTGTACTTATCTACGAGAGGCTATTAACTGTTAAGAAAATTTCACTTCATTTGAATTCCTTGTCGTGCGAGATTTTTGATATTGAAATTCTAAACTTCTGTCTTCTATTCTCTAACAGATGGTGAGGACACGTGCTACTGGAGGTGACCATACACCCGCACCCCCTGCGAGAGCCGTCAGAGGTCTGGGCCGGGGTAGAGGCCGAGGATGCGCACGTGGTGCAGCCAGAGCACCCGCGTGAGCTGCTACCAAGGAGCCACCAGCAGTTCCAGCTGGAGCCCCGGCACACGCCTACTGCTACTACTACTCCAGCTCTCCAGGAGACTCTTGCGCAGTTTATGAGTATGGACACCACTCTAGCTCAGGCAGGGCTGCTTCCCCTTCCTGCAGCCACATCCCAGGCCGGGGGAGGAGCACAGACTCCCGCCGCCCGCACTCCAGAGCAGCGAGTGCATATTGAGCAGATTCCAAA
This sequence comes from Nicotiana attenuata, assembly GCF_001879085.1. Taxonomy (NCBI): domain Eukaryota; kingdom Viridiplantae; phylum Streptophyta; class Magnoliopsida; order Solanales; family Solanaceae; genus Nicotiana; species Nicotiana attenuata. The sequence continues at coordinate 53,473,019 of NC_031990.1, read as the reverse complement.
GATTGTACCGGCACAGCATGTAGCCCCAGTTCAGCCCGGGAGAGGGCAGTAGCTTCAGAGGAGGAGCAGAAGAGGCTTGTGAGGTTCAAGAAGTATCAGCCTCCTACATTCAGTGGACTAGCATCAGATGATGCTCTGGGATTTCTAAAGGAGTGCTACCGTATCCTCCGTACCATGCGTATATCAGGATCGAGCGGGGTTTTTTTCACTACCTTTCAGCTTCGAGGAGTCGCCTATCAGTGGCGGCGTGCTTATGAGTTAGACAGTCCGGATGAGGCAGCTTCCCTGACATGGGCTCAACTTTCAGATATGTTCACGAGGGAGTATGTTCCTTAGAGCCTCAGGGACGCATGGCGCACAGAGTTTGAGAATTTGCGCCAGGGTACTATGACTGTCTCGGAGTATGCTGTCCGTTTCACTGACTTGGCTAGACATTCACCAGCTTTGGTTTCTACTGTTCGCGAGAGAGTTCGCCGGTTCATTGAGGGGCTCATTCCCAGCATCAGGTCTAGTATGGCTCGGGAGTTAGAGATGGATATTTCTTATCAGCAGGTGGTGAGCATTGCTAGGAGAGTAGAGGGTATGCATGCTCGAGACAGAGAGGAGAGGGAGGCCAAGAGGTCTCGAGAGTCGGGTCACTATTCTGGTGCCCGTCCCCTAGCTGCAGCTCATCATGGTAGGGGTTATATGAGTCGTCCCGTTCATTCAGCTCTTCCAGCAGCCAATGGTATTCCAGCTCCTCCTAGACCTCAGGAGCCTTATTATGCACCTCCAGTATCTAGTACGCCTCCTGCATGAGGTGCTTTCAGTGGTCAGTCCAGCAGACCTGGCCCGAGCCTGTCATAGCCACCACGTCCTCCCAGAGCTTGTTTTGAGTGCGGTTACACACGCCATATGGTGAGGGATTGCCCTAGACTTTGGAGGGGTGCACCTTCACAGACTTCTTAGCCACAACGCGCCCCGCAGAGTTCTCAGGCTATGATCACAGCACCAGTTGCTACCCCACCTGCTCAGCCAGCCAGAGGTGGAGTTCGGGGAGGTAGAGGTCGCCCTAGAGGGGGAGGCTAGGCCAGATACTATGCCCTTCCTGCCCGTACTGAGGCTGTCCCCTCCGATTCTATCATCACAGGTATTATCCTGGTCTGTCATAGAGATGCATCGGTTTTATTCGATCCAGGCTCCACTTATTCTTATGTTTCCTCTTATTTTGCCCCGCATTTGGGCGTATCTCGGGATTCTTTGAGGTCTCCTATTTATGTTTCTACTCCTGTGGGAGATTCTTTTGTTGTGCACCGCGTTTATCGATCGTGTTTGGTTGCTCTTAGTGGTTTTGAGAACAGAGCCGATTTATTATTGCTCAGCATGGTAGATTTTGATGTTATCTTGGGCATGGACTAGTTGTCGCCCCATTATGCTATTCTTGATTGTCACGCCAAAACCGTGACACTGGCTATGCCAGGTGTACCGCGAGTTGAGTGGAGGGGTACTTTAGATCACACTTCCAGTAGAGTTATTTCATTCCTTAAGGCTTAGTATATAGTTGAGAAGGGGTGTGACGCGTATCTAGCTTATGTGAGAGATGTCAGTATTGATACTCGTACAGTTGATTCAGTCCCAATAGTACAGGATTTCTCCGATGTGTTTCCAGCTGATCTTTCGAGCATGCCGCCCGATAGAGATATTGATTTTAGCATTGATTTGTTGCCGGGCACTCAGCCCATTTGTATTCCTCCGTACCGTATGGCTCCTCCTGAGTTGAAGGAGTTGAAGGAGCAGTTACATGAATTGCTTGATAAGGGTTTCATTCGGCCCAGTATATCACCTTGGGGTGCTCCTGTCTTGTTTGTGAAGAAGAAGGATGGTTCTATGCGTATGTGTATTGATTATCGCCAGTTGAATAAGGTTACAGTGAAGAACCGTTATCCTTTGCCTCATATTGATGACCTGTTTGACCAGTTACAGGGTGTTTGTATGTTTTCTAAGATTGACTGGCGTTCAGGCTATCATCAGTTGAAGATTCGGGAGCCAGATATCCCGAAGACTGCCTTCAGGACTCGGTATGGTCATTACGAGTTCCTTGTTATGTCATTTGGGCTGACCAATGCCCCAGCAGCCTTTATGCATTTGATGCACAGTGTATTCCGGCCATATCTTGACTCATTCGTCATTGTCTTTATTGATGACATTCTGGTATATTCTCGGAGTCGGGAAGATCATGAGCAGCACTTGAGGACAGTGCTTCAGACTTTGAGAGAGAAGAAATTATATGCTAAGTTCTCGAAATGTGAGTTTTGGTTGGATTCCGTGGCATTCTTGGGTCACGTGGTATCTAGTGAGGGGATAAAGGTGGATCCGAAGAAAGTGGAAGCAGTGTAGAGTTGACGCAGAGATCCGCAGTTTTGTTGGCTTCGCGGGTTATTACCGTCGATTTATTGAGGGATTTTCATCCATTGCAGCACCTATGACCAGGCTGACCCAGAAGGGTGCTCCGTTCCAGTGGACGGAAGAGTGTGAGGAGAGCTTCCAGAATCTCAAGACAGCTTTGACTACAGCTCCAGTTTTGATATTGCCTACCGGTTCGGGGTCTTATACTGTCTATTGTGATGCCTCGAGGATTGACCTTGGAGCGATATTGATGCAGGATGGTAGGGTGATTGCCTACGCGTCCAGACAATTGAAAGTGCATGAGAAGAATTATCCTGTCCATGATCTTGAGTTAGCTGTTATTGTTCACGCCTTGAAGATTTGGCGTCATTATTTGTACGAGGTGACTTGTGAGATTTATACTGATCACCGGAGTTTGCAGCATTTGTTCAAGCAGAAGGACCTTAATTTGCGCCAGAAGAGGTGGTTAGAGCTGTTGAAGGACTATGACATCACAATCTTATATCACTCGGGCAAGGCCAATGTGGTGGCCGATGCTTTGAGTCGCCGGGCGGAGAGTTTAGGGAGTTTGGCTTATCTACCAGCAGCGGAAAGGCCCACGGCGATGGATGTTCAGGCCTTAGCCAGCTAGTTTGTGAGATTGGATCTTTCGCAGCCCAGTCGTGTCCTTGCTTGTGTGGTTTCTCGGTCTTCCTTGTTAGATTGTATTCGGGAGCGTCAGTTTGATGACCCACATTTGCTTGTCCTCAAGGACAAGGTCTGCATGGTGATGCTAGAGATATTACCATTGGTGATGACGGGGTATTGAGGATGAAGGGTCGGATTTGTGTACCCAATGTTGATGGGCTTCAGGAGTTGATTCTAGAGGAGGCCCATAGTTTGCGGTATTCCATCCATCCGGGTGCCGCGAAGATTTACCAAGATTTGAGACAGCACTATTGGTGAAGGCGGATGAAGAAAGATATAGTTGGGTTTGTAGCTCGGTGCCTCAATTGCCAGCAAGTAAAGTATGAGCCCCAAAGGCCGGGTGGGTTGCTTCAGCAGATAGAGATTTCGGAGTGGAAGTGGGAGCGGATCACCATGGACTTCGTAGTTGGGCTCCCATGGACTTTGAGGAAGTTTGATGCCATTTGGGTGATTGTGGATCGGCTGACCAAGTCCGCGCACTTCATTCCTATGTGTACCACCTATTCTTCGGAGCGGTTGGCGGAGATTTATATCCCGGAGATTATCCGTCTGTGAGCACGTGATTTTTGCCTCACATGAAGTACTCCTACAGAATTCCAAAAATTAGATTTTTTCCTTTTAAGTATTTGTCAATTTAGGAATTATTGTAGAATTTTCCGGATTGTTTGCATTTTTGTGTGCATGTCTTACTTTATTTAATTCATAAAAAATACAAACATATGTTGCATTTGCATTTAGGATTTAATTTTATATTTTTAGATTAATTAGTAAATTAGTGTTTCATAAAAATTGGAAAATCACCAAAAATAACCAATTTTGCATTTTATTGTTTAATTTCGAATTTTGGTAGTTTTCTTTAAATTTGGTTTTTTAATTAGTTATGTTAATTATTATTTAGAATTAATAAGTATTTTTGATAGGCTAATTCGGTTTTAAAGATTTAATTAGGTTTTTAATTTTTAGGAAAAAAAAAGGAAAGAATTTTCAGAAAAAATTAGAAAATTGAAAGAGAAGGGAAAAGAATTGAGAGGATTAGATTTTTTGGGCCAAATCAATTTAAATCTCATAAGCCCAAACCAAATTTCCCTTTAAATCCGTCTGGCCCATAGCCCAAACCATGTCACACCCGGTCTGCCCCGCTCAAGCACTAAACGACACCATTCAGTTACCAAATGACCCCGTCTCAGTCATCTTCCATCTGGACCGTTGATCTCAGTTGATCAAACGGTCTGGACCTGGGCACCTCTTAATATTTAGCTGTCCGAAACCCGCCTACCCCCCCTCCCCTTTGATCATCTCTCTCATTCCCCGTCTCAGAGACCAAAAGCAAAACCCTAAAGCGCCGCCTCGTTTTCCCACCGTCCTCCGGTGGCAGCGCCGGTCCCAAACCACCCCAAATCAACACCCCAGACTCCCCTTGACCCCCTCGTACCTAATCTACAACTGGTTTCCTTCGAATCTTCTCTGAACTCGTCGAATCTGGATTCGAAGTATGAACCCTAAATCCCAAAAAAAATCAAATTGGCGAGGTTTTTAAAGATTTGAGGATGAAATCGACTTTAGTCGAGTGTTTTCAGTCGAGAACACACGATTAAGGTCTATCTCGGCCAAAAATCAAAGATTCATTGAAGCTTGGTTCAAGATTGTTGTCCGCCTAGTTTTGATAGGTATTTCCGGTACTTTCTCTTTTCCATTTTTTCTTATCTTCTTCTATTTTTCTTCTTTTATTCTATTTTTTTCAGAATCCTCCTTGCATGTGTTTCTTTTAGTTTAGTTTAAATGTTAATTGTTATTTTTCTTTAGTTTGTTTGGATTCATTAGATTAGTTTTCGTTTAATTTTTCCCTTTAGTTTTGGGCCGTGGAGAACATTTGGTTCAGAAATCTATTTGACTCCGCACTGCCCTTTTATTTTTTTCTCCCTCTAGATTATTCTGTCTGAATTTCTGAATTGGATTTGGGTCCAAAGGGAAGGGATTAGCCCAGGATTTGATTTGAAACATTGGGTCAATTTGACCCATACCCGTTTGGGTTCACTGAGGTAAAAACAGAGTGCTCGAGGGGTGATTTAGGAATTTAAGCTAGGGGAATAATCTGTAACTAACTGAGGAAGCTTCCTAGAAGCTGGGGTTGGGACTTAACTGAAAATTTGAGTTTTACACTAAGGATACCTAAGCAAAAATGAAAATTGTAAAAGGTTCTAAGTGCAAAACTAGTTGTATTCCTGCTGCCCTAACACCTTGCCTATAAAGGCACCTTTTCTTCAAGATCAAGTAAGAAAAAATAGAGATAAAAACCCCCTGAAAAACTGAACGGCTGACTCTAAAAAGAATACTGAATTTCCTGCAGTTCTTGGTGGAAAACTGCTCAAAATTTGGCTTGTTTTTCTCTGGATTTCTGATTCTTTTAGCTAAAACTCTTGAAAAGGCTCCATAGTTATGCTGTTGGGTTTGAGAAAATGGTTTTGAGTTTGGAAGTTGGGGTGTTTTGTGGTTCCTCCATTGTTTCATCGACTGTTTTTGAGCTGGTTTTTACTGTTTTATTGACTGAATCTAGGCTCTGTTATGCTTGCTGCTGTCTACTGATTCTGCACTCCTTTAATTTCTTTCTCATTTCCAGGTATGCCTCTGAACCAGTGAATGGCGAGTGAGGTTGTAAACGTGGTTTCTTGTATGAAAAGCATGGAGTTTGGTTAAAAATGTAGCTGAGTTTGTTTGCTTCTGAAGATCAATTTACATAGGCTCATTTGAGTTGTTTAATTTTTATTTACTGCAGTTTTAGATTTCTATTATGTTGTTAGGCAAGTGCTCTGTTCCATCTGCTTTGTTAAAATGAATTCGAAGTGGCTGATCACATGTATAAGTGATAGAGAATTAGTGCAATAGAAATTTCAGCAGATTTGAGCATGTTTCAGGTCTGTTCTGGCCTGATGAAATCAGTGTTGTTGCTTAAATTTGCTTGAATTCATTTTTAGGTTGATGTCCCTAAGCCTGAAATCAGAAACTTTCATGTTGAAGTTTATCCAGCTTTGAGTTTTGCTATTTGTCATATCATGTAGTATTCTATTTCATGAAGTATAGAGTGAATGGCTTCCAAGTCAGTATATGATCCTATTGGTTTGTTTGGATTTTAAGTTACTGAACTTGTTATTTAAGATTATGATGGTATAGTGTCAATCCCTCCGGGATCCCTGAGTTCTTTAATTTTAAATCATACTATCCTGTTTTAGTCTTCAGTTGGTTTGTGTTTTTAAGTTAGAAATGGCATATTGTGCAATTGGTGTCATTAGGGTAGTTGAATTCGAGAATTGATTCTCTTATGAAATGGTTTCATGGCTTGGTGGTGTTTCACCCTTTTACCTTGTTTGCTTTACTTGGTTAAGTATTGATATGGAGTTAGCTTTTAGTTCCAAATACAAGTGAATACTGTTTTGTGTTAATAAAGGTACTCGATCCTGAGTCCCAGCTTTGTGACAGTGGTCTGCCTTCAGAAGTTGGGTTTCCTTTAGGCTTAATTTAAGCTACGAGAAATCAGGGACTTGGTAGCCTGGCAGCTCCGTTAGGCTATTGGACTTCACTTCAGGCCTAGGCTTTGAAATGGACCGGTTTTCGTTTAATGGTAGTCCGTTTGCTTAAATGAATTAAGTTTGGGTTCTAGTTTAGAATAATTATATTTTCCCTAAACCTTTTCTTAATTAATTAGTTAGGCTTTTAAAAGTAGATTGGAGGCGTGCTATATTAGGCAAGACATAGTTTATGGCCCTCCGAAATTTAGTTCAAGTTTCCTTTAAAAATTGGAATCGAGGTGTGCCGTGCCAAATAAAATCTCAAAATGCATGGCCCTATTTTAATTAATTTTGAATCCTTAGAAATCGGGGTGTACCATTTAGTTGAATTTTCCATGGCTCTCGCAAAATTTGTGAATGCGTAGTTGCTTTAGGCGCGTTAATTTAAATTAATTTCCTAAACTCGGATGTGCATTTATGTGACCCAAATCCAAATCTCAACAACGTTAGATAAAATGTGTCGTGGACCGCGGGTGCATTTATGTCACGTGGTTCAAGACGTGTTTTAGATGACGTTGAATCTTTCCTAAAAAAAATAATAATTAAATAAAAGCGGTTATAAAGTTAAAATTGAACCATAGATTAAAACATGTATTAAAATCAGATAATAGGCCAATTATAATAGTTTAAGTGACTGTGCTAGAACCACGGAATCCGGGGGTGCCTCACACCTTCCCTCGGGTTAACAGAATTCCTTATTCAGAATTTCTGGTTCGCAGACTTCAAAAGGAAAGTCGAAATTTTCTCGATTTGGGATTTAAAATAAACCGGTGACTTGGGACACCAAATAAACTATCCCAAGTGGCGATTCTGAGTAAAAATAAACAAATAATCCCATTTCGAATAATGTCACTTTAATTGGAAAAACTCCCTTATATCCCCTTTGGGTGTGTAAAAAAGGAGGTGTGACACTGTCTGCATGGTATTCCAGTTTCCATTATTTCAGATAGAGGTACTAAGTTCACATCACGGTTCTGGAGGGTCGTACAGCATGAGTTGGGCACCCGGGTAGAGTTGAGCATAGCATTTCACCCCTAGACGGACGGACAGTCCGAGCGCACTATTCAGATTCTTGAGGATATGTTCCGTGCGTGTGTGATGGAGTTTGGAGGTTCTTGGGATCAGTTCTTGCCACTGGCTGAGTTTGCTTACAACAACAGCTATCAGTCCTGCATTCAGATGGCACCGTATGAGGCCTTGTATGGTAGGCGGTGTAGATCCCCGGTGGGTTGGTTCGAGCCGGGCGAGGCTAGATTATTGGGCACAGACTTGGTACAGGATGCTTTGGAGAAGGTTAAGGTGATTCAGGATAGACTCCGTACAGCCCAGTCTAGACAGAAGAGTTATGCGGACCGGAAGGTTCGTGATGTTTCCTACATGGTTGGAGAGCGGGTCTTGCTTCAGGTTTCGCCTATGAAGGGCGTTATGAGATTTGGGAAGAAGGGGAAATTGAGTTCGAGGTTTATTGGTCCTTTTGAGATATTGCGGCGTGTTGGGGAGGTTGCTTATGAGCTTGCCTTACCTCCCGGCTTGGCAGGAGTTCATCCAGTATTTCATGTTTCGATGCTCCGGAGGTATCACGGTGATCCGTCGCACATGTTGGATTTCAGTTCAGTCCAATTGGACAAAGATCTATCTTACATTGAGGAGCCAGTGGCGATATTGGGCAGGCAAGTTCGGAAGCTGAGGTCAAAGAACATTGCATCAGTGAAGGTTCAGTGGCGGGGTCAGCCGGTCGAGGAGGCGACTTGGGAGACCGAGCAGTATATGCGCAGCCGTTACCCTCATCTTTTCACTACTTCAAGTATGTCTCTATGCTCGTTCGAGGACAAACGAATGTTTAAGTGTGGGAGGATGTAACGACCAGGCCGGTTGTTTTAAGAATTAGCGCCCCGATCCCCTGTTAACTGCTTTCCCCATGTTTATTTCTGCTAATCTGAGTTTCCGGGAGGTTTCGTTTTGAGTTTCGGCATGTTTTTGGACACTTACTCCCTAAATGAGAGTTTTAGCTTTAAAATTTGGACCGTAGTCGGAGTAGTGTGAAGACGACCTCGGAATGGAATCTTGTCGATTTCGTTAGCTCCGTTGAGTGATTTTGGGCTTAGAGGCGTGTTCGGATTGTGTTTTGGGGGTTCGTAGCTTAATTAGGCTTGAAATGCCAAAGTTGAATTTTTGAAGTTTCCGATTCGATAGTGAGATTTTGATCTAGGGGTCGGAATGGAATTCCGAAAGTTGAAGTAGCTCTGTAGTGTTGAATGTGACGTGTGTGCAAAATTTCAGGTCAATCGGGTGAGGTTCGATAGATTTTTTGATCGAAAGCAGAAATTTGAAGTTTTGGAAATCCTTAGGCTTGGATTGGAGGGTGATTTGTGTTTTAAGCGTTGTTTGACATGATTCGAAGGTTGGAATAAGTTCGTATGATGTTTTGGGGTTGGTTGGCAGGTTTGGTTGAGGTCCCGGGGGCCTCAGGTGAGTTTCAGGTGCTTAACGAAAGTTGAATTGGACTTAGGAAAAATTTGATATTGGCTGAACCTGTCATAACCGCACCTGCGTGAATGGGACCGCAGGTGCGGCGAAGCCGCAGAAGCGGATTTTGGTCCAGGCTCCAGAAGCCGCAGGTGCGAGAAGTCGAACGCACCTGCGAGAATGCAGGTGCGGTAAGGGAGTCGCAGGTGCAGAAATTCTTGTTTAATGAAAAGTCGCAGGTGCGACTTGGTCTACGTAGAAGCGGGACCGCAAAGCCGCAGATGCAGTTTCACAGGTCAGAAAAGGGGAAGAACGAGGGTTTGAAATCAAAAACTTCGAAAATTAATTGGGAGCTCGGTAGGAGGCGACTTTTGGAGAGATTTTCTGAGGGAGTTAACTGTTAATGATTCTTAACTCCTTTTTCTTATAACCCATTAATCTAATCATGAATTCACCATCTAATTCGGATTTGGGATGAGAAATTGGAAAAAATTTGGAAAAGGTTCTTAGGCCTAATTATGGGGTTTTGATCAAGATTTTGATGTCGGATTGGAACAATTTTGATATGTATGAACTCACGAGAGTGTGAGGGTTCTAAATTTGTAAATTTTACTCGATTCCGAGATATGGACCCGACGGCATTTTGGTCATTTTTCCTAATTTCGCGTATTAGCTTAGAATTAATTAGTTGAATTAGTTACTTGAAGTGTTATTTATATTATGAAATTACTTTGCATAGATTTGAGCCTTTTGGAGTCAGATACCCGTGGCAAGAACGTGGTATAGATTTGATTGAGCTGGTTCGAGATAAGTGGCTTGTCTAACCTTGTGTTGGGGAACTCCCCTTAGGATTGGTACTGTGATATATGAAATGCCTTGTACGTGAGGTGACGAGTGCGTACTTGTGCTGATGGTTGCAAATCCGATTTTTCATTAAGTATCTAAAATTTCGTATCTCTTCACTGTTTACATTACTTGAAATTTGAGCTTACTGTTAGCTTAGGGAAGCATGCCTAAATGGCTAAATTGCCTACTTGCTCAAACTGCCTTATCTGAACTCTGTGCAGCATGCTAGGTTAGAATTACCTGTCGATTTTGATAATAAATTGAATTGAGTTGATTATTCTTGTGTTGTTGTTGTGTGTTTACATTGGGACTACGGGCGGTTCCTGGTAGATCCCCCTTGTCTGTTTATTGGGACTATGGATGTGGTATTCTGGTAGATCCCTCCCCCCTCTGCACAGTGATATGGACTACGGGACAGCACCCGGGAGATCCACTGATTATTTACTTTTGGGGCTATAGGACGGGATCCTGGTAGACCCCCGGTTGTTATCTCTATGTTGAGTTGTATACCTTCTGTGATTATTTGTCTTGGTTGTAGTTGTTGTTTCTCTTATTATCTGTATTTCTTTACTACTGCTCATCTTCCTTATATATTATTGTATATGACTGGTAGGGCCCTGACCTTCCTCGTCACTACTCGACCGAGGTTAGGCTTGTCACTTACTGGGTACCGCTGTGGTGTACTCAAGCCCTTTCCTGCACATGTTTTTGCGTGTGCAGATCCAGGTACTTCCACTCAGTCTTATCACCCTTGAGGCGAGGCGCTTTCTATAGAGATTTCGAGTTATATCTGCCGCGTCCGCAGACCGAGGAGTCCCTTTCCATTCTCTGTAGTAGTATAGCCCTTCTGTATCTTCGTTGTTGTTAGACATTTCTGGAGTTAGAGCATTTTATGTACTCTTAGCTTGTGATTCATGGGGTTCCGGATTTTGGGAGTGTTAGGTTGAAATACTTGGATTGTTATATGCCGGGCGGCATCTTAAACACTGTTAAACTTTCACTACAACATTTTAGGCCTCTAGCCACCCCCGGGAAGTGTGGCCTAAGATGCCAAGAAGTGTAGCATTTGATCAAAGGCAACACTTTACGACTTTAGGCAACGCTTTTGGGGGGATGGCCTAAAGTACCGTAACCTTTGACTATTGGCTACGCTTTATAGGTATTGCCTTAGAAGCCATGCTTTAAAAGTGTGGCCGATATGGTACAAAGGCCACACTTATATTTTCTCATATAGCCACGCTTTTATGACATAAGGCTACACATTTGAAGCGTGATCTTTGTTACCATATAGACCACGCTTTTAAAGCGTGGCTTCTAAAGAAAAATTTATCATGAACAATGCTGGATTGACAATCCCTATGGCCACAATTTCTAAGAGTGGCAATTTTGTCTACACTATAAAGTAATTTTTTAAACATTTAAATTAGTCATAATTTTGTGGTTAAAAAATTATATTTGTTTACATTAATTTCTGTATTCACATTTATTTCAAGCATATACGTTATAATCTCAAGTATTAAATTTGATAATAAGTAACAGAATAAAAATAATTAAAATGCATATAGTTGAAACAAACTTCAACAAAGAAACATAATTTGTGTACTACCCATAGTAATAAACCACTGCTTCAAGAAGCTCACTAGCAAAAAACTCCACAAAATCGGATGTAATATATATAGTATCAATAATAATAAATATCACAATTGTTCAAAATGTCTTCACCATCCATTTTAATAGATCAAATTGATTTCCGGCCACCATTTCCAATTGCATCATCCGCATTTTCCTACACATTCAAAATGAAATTAAAATTTAGAAAGAAACCTATATATAGTATGCACTGGTTATATCTTACTAAGAACTAATAAGATTTATTTTCAGTACTATAACATAACTAAGTTATACACAAAAAAGATGTACAAGTGAAAGAGAAGCAAAAATGTGAATTAACATACATTTTACTTAAAAATTTTGTTCACTTATCTCAACTAGCATCTACAACATACGATTCTTACTTTATATAAGGATCAAACGTAAAAATGCAATAGCTAGCCAAGATGAATTTGGTCCTAACATATATGGCAACGAATCTAGCAAATTAAAAACTGTTAGTAACAATATCATAATTTCAAACTTGTTTGATTAGGAAGTGAACCAAAATCTCCCATAATTCCGGCGGATATCAACTTATGTGAATTTCAAGTCGACAACAATTTAATTGTAGGCTTCAAACAATTCTACTAAATAAAAAAATAGACAGTTAAGAATAGTGCGTTACCACACAAAACAAAAGTTGTTCATGTTCCTCCCTTCCTAGGACCAGTGGGTATAAAGAAAAAAAACTTAGATTTAGTAGGGGTGAGAAATTAATATCCCCTCACTTCGTAGGACCAGTGGGTATAAAGAAAAAAAAAACCCTCACTTCGTAGGACCAGTGGGTATAAAGAAAAAAAAACTACTGTATGCTAGCATTTTGACTCCAAAAGTTGGGATAAAGTTTATGTTTTGGTAGATTTAAACTTATTAAGAACAAAAGAAGATTTGATACTAACTTCTCTGTCATGCCAGTGATAAAGTTATTGATCTTTAAGAGGGAAGAGTTTTGTTTTTTAGAGTGAAACCCAATGATTTGGACCATTAAACTTCATGAGGCTTCACCATACATACCCTTTAACAAAGGACCATTCAAGGGAACCTCTTGAACTCAGCAGCTATGAACCTATAGTTCATTGCATAAGGATGGTTGGAAGCAATGAAGTGAAAAGATAGCAATGGAACAGCAAAAAGAGCAACATATCTGTTGATCCCTGAACATTGATCTGGGGTGAAGATTTTCCACCATTTTACTGAACCATAAGCTAAGATCATTGCTACATATAGTGGAACTACAGCAGTGAGAACATGGTAAAGGTCTGAAAGTGATATTATTTTTTTCTTAACTGATGAAACTCAGCAAAAAGACTCAAATTTTTTTTAAGAGTCTTTGTAAATCCCAATTAGAATAACACAATTGCATGATTTTGTACTAGCGTTATCATGTAACAGAACCATAAAAAACAAATAATTTAGAAAAGCATGATTTTGTAAGTTAAAATTGAAGTAGTTTTTTGGAAGTGTGAAATATAAATACCTTTTCAAGACTCGGAGCATGAGTTGAGCCAGAAGAATGTCGTAGATTTTGGCCTCTTATAGCTCGTGCACTACTTGCATCAACCGGTGAAGGAATATTAGATCCAGCACACTCTCGCATATCATGAAAATTCAGTTCAGGGTTGTTTTGCATCAANATATATATATATATATATATATATATATATATATATATATATATATATATATATATATTAATCACAATTGTTCAAAATGTCTTCACCATCCACTTTAGTAGATCAAATTGATTTGCGGCCACCATTTCCAATTGCATCATCCGCATTTTCCTACACATTCAAAATGAAATTAAAATTTAGAAAGAAACCTATATATATTATACATTGGTTATATCTTACTAAGAACTAATGAGATTTATTTTCAGTACTATAACATAACTAAGTTATACACAAAAAAGATGTACAAGTGAAAGAGAAGCAAAAATGTAAATTAACATACATTTTACTTGAAAATTCTGTGCACTTATCTCAACTTGCATCTGCAACTTAACTTACGATTCTTACTTTAGATAAGGATCAAATGTAAAAGTGCAATAGCTAGCCAAGATGAATTTGGTCCTAACATATATGGCAATCAATCTAGCAAATTAAAAACTGTTAATAATAATATCATAATTTCTAACTTCTTTGATTAGGAAGTGAACCAAAATCTCTCATAATTCTAACGGATATCAACTTATGTGAATTTCAAATCGACAATAATTTAATTGTAGGCTTCAGACAATTCTACTAAATAAAAAATAGACAGTTAAGAATAGTGCTTTACCACACAAAACAAAAGTTGTTCATGTTCCTCCCTTCCTAGGACCAGTGGGTATAAGGAAAAAAACTTAGAGATTTAGTAGGGGTGAGAAATTAATAGCCCCTCCCTTCGTAGGACCAGTGGGTATAAAGAAAAAAAACTACTGTATGCTAGCATTTTGGCTCCAAAAGTTGGGATAAAGTTTATGTTTTAGTGGATTTAAACCTATTAAGAACAAAAGGGGATTTGATACTAACTTCTCTTTCATGCCAGTGATAAAGTTATTGATCTTTAAGTGGGAGAGTTTTGTTTTTTAAGAATGAAACCCAATGATTTGGACCATTTAAACTTCATGAGGCTTTCACCATACATACCCTTACAAAGGACCATTCAAGGGAACCTCTTGAACTCAGCAGCTATGAACCTATAGTTCATTGCATAAGGATGGTTGGAAGCAATGAAGTGAAAAGATAGCAATGGAACAGCAAAAAGAGCAACATATCTGTTGATCCCTGAACATTGATCTGGGGTGAAGATTTTCCACCATTTTACTGAACCATAAGCTAAGATCATTGCTACATATAGTGGAACTACAGCAGTGAGAACATGGTAAAGGTCTGAAAGTGATATTATTTTTTTCTTAACTGATGAAACTCAGCAAAAAGACTCAATTTTTTTTAAGAGTCTTTGTAAATCCCAATTAGAATAACACAATTGCATGATTTTGTACTAGCGTTATCATGTAACAGAACCATAAAAAACAAATAATTTAGAAAAGCATGATTTTGTAAGTTAAAATTGAAGTAGTTTTTTGGAAGTGTGAAATATAAATACCTTTTCAAGACTCGGAGCATGAGTTGAGCCAGAAGAATGTCGTAGATTTTGGCCTCTTATAGCTCGTGCACTACTTGCATCAACCGGTGAAGGAATATTAGATCCAGCACACTCTCGCATATCATGAAAATTCAGTTCAGGGTTGTTTTGCATCAATTGACAAAAAATAGTTAAGATTTGAAAAGATAAAGAAATAAAAGCTCAAAATATATTTGTGTAGACACATAAAAGAACAAGATATTTTTTTAGTTGAGACAAGTACTGCTATTGAACATTATACATATGTAACTAAGTTATGATCACTAGTCTATTAACGAAACATTTAAAGATATCAATTTAATTAATGGTCATTTTCTTGACTCCCTTTTCCTTGACAATACCAAGGATGTCAAAAAGTTTTTCTTGGTACTTGTCTCCAATGCAGGGTTGTAGTATATCAATAATATGCAACATTGTGGCAGAAGCCATTGCATAAGGAAGGTAACCAATGATTCTATAAGCAGTAAATGTGTAAAGAAGCACCCTCTCACATCTCCTCGCAAATTTCCAACAAAGACAGTTCTTCAATCCAAGCCTCCTAGTGATGTAATCAAGAAATGAAAATGGGATCACTGGATTCATCTTCCATTCTAGTGTGGAGAGAACCAACAGCTCCATTCTCCTTCTTCTACCTTTGCTTCCACAGTGAAAAAAATCCTCTTCCCAAGTGTCTTCTTCACAGTACAAAGCATCTAATAAAAATGGAAGCTTTTATGTTTCTTGATGAGGTTGAGTACTCATCTTCTTCTGAGAAGAAGAAGAAGATTACTTGTGTTTCTATTTACTTCATAATATTCAAGAAACTAAATAAAGGAATTAAACTCTTAGCCTTGTGGCTTCACCTGAGCCTGCAGCTTCTTTGTTGATAGTGTTGAAGGGGGCAAAAGAAAGAGACCGTGTAAAAGAAGAACAATATATAGACTTTCAGCACTCCTTCTCAAATTAATTTGAGATGCTAAGTGAAGTACTACAGGTTAAAAAATGAAGACTTTAATGCAGCTCTAGAAACATTGAATCCCAGCTAGTACTACACCTGAACGAGTAACTAGAATCAGCAGGGAAAGGTTATGTTTTCTTTCCACTTAGCCAATTGAAAGATGGAAATTGCTAAGTCAGAGGAACACAAGTTGTTCAGTTACAAAAACAAATACCCTATGCTTCCTAAATAGATAAATAGAGTTGCAGAGATATACCTGTTCAGTATTTATTTGCTTCCTGAAAATTAGTAAATTAGTTAGTCCACAATTTTCTTTAGTTGAATGAGCACCGCCTGATAAAAAAAGGAAATATGTATACTTTAACACGTTTTTCAATACTCCAGTAATAAGATTAGTGACAAATTCAGAACTATAATTTTTACTTACTCACGTTTACTTCTCGGGATATTTATTGCAAAACTAGAGGACTTAAACCTCTTTTCATATATGATGTAATATAGTTCCTCATGCTATGAAACTAAATTGAGGCACACTATTAGTAACCAAATGCTTCAAAAATCAAAAGTGAGACTCTAAAATTATACGAGCAGGAAATATATAAGCATAAGAAAGAAACCATCAGGATTAATATTAGAACATGACAAAATAGACAAGGAAACATCGGCAAACAAATATTATTCATTTGAGTCTAAAGCAAGTATCTACTAATATTTAATGTGCCTTTAATCATTAATCAAGAAAGGGCTGAGCTATATGCTATTTGAATTATAATCAAACTCATAATATATCCTCAGAATCAAACTCGTCCTCCTCCTATTCAACTCGTCCTCTGTTTCAAGCTCGTCTTCTGTTTCATTGCAAATCTATAATAAAAAAGCACATTAAAACATCTCGTTCAATTGGGCAGTAATAACTCTAAGTTTGAAATCAATATCATGCAATAGAAGTTAGATAATTGTCACTGTAAAGGTAACTCCAACATCTCTTAGGTACACATAGGACCATATATACATCAAACCGTACTTTCGGACCAGATTAAGAAGTGAATATACATATAAAAAAAAAGGATATTAAAAGTGTTAAAACCTGATAACTTCAAATAAGTGTTAAAACCTGATAACTTCAAATAAACAATCACTATATAACTACACTGAATTTGCAAAAAATGAAGGTGAACAATATAAAAATTTAGAAATTGAAAATACCCAAATTCACAATATGAGGCAAAAAGTGGATTCAAAAATCTGGAATAATTTAGTTTCTATTCAATGATTGTGATACTTACCTAACTACATTATCTTCGTTTGCTATTCGTCATGCTACAGGAATTTATACTTTCTTTTCCACCGTTATAATTTACAAAGTGAACTTTAAATAGTCTATCAAGAAATATAATATTTTGCAACAAAAATATTAACTACCTAAAAAGATAAAGATCGCCAAAAGGCAAGATCATAAATTGGGAAAGTAAAGAGTACCCATTAGAGACTTTTTCATGAGATGGTTTTTATCTAAATTAATTTTGTAGAGGCTTGTTCCCGTTCTTTCTTTCTTGGGATTAGAAAATTAAAGAAAACAGAGATGGCCAAGAATATAACTAGATCTAAAAGCCTGAGAACTTACAATTCTAAAAGCAATAGAAGAGCAGCAACCAAGGATGAAGCAACGAAGAAATAGAAGCAGCTTGACGGCATTGGAGCAGCCGTGGCGTGAAAACTGTTTTGCTACTTATTCCTATAGGGTTATCTTGGACTTATGAGAATTGGCCGAAAATTAAGTGTAATTTTGGTGGGAAATTTTTTGAAAAATATTTTTTATAAGTAATTTTTAGGGTACGCTTGTTGTATTTAGTATGACAATATAGCAACTGTCCAAAAATGTTGCAATATAATTAAAAAGCATGGCCAATTTTTTTTTTAGGCAACACTTAGAAAATGTTATCTTTACAACTAAACGGAACGCTTTATAGGTGTTACCTTAAAACCCGTGGCCAAAGTCTTTACTCAAAGGTCACGTCTAAAAAGTGTTCCTATAGATACTTTTGGCAACACTTTTGAGCATTGCCTAAATAAGTGTGGCTATAGGCCTAAAATGTTGTAGTGTATACTGGATGCAATAATACTATGCATTTATTTTTATCTATTGAATCAAGATTTTGAATCCACTATGTATAAATTATGTATATTTTTAGGTAGTGCATCTAGTACAGTCAGACATCTCTATAACAACATCCCCATATAACAACGATTCACTATAAAAGTCAAGTTTTTCTTAGATATGATTT
This sequence comes from Nicotiana attenuata, assembly GCF_001879085.1. Classification (NCBI taxonomy): domain Eukaryota; kingdom Viridiplantae; phylum Streptophyta; class Magnoliopsida; order Solanales; family Solanaceae; genus Nicotiana; species Nicotiana attenuata. The sequence continues at coordinate 53,455,068 of NC_031990.1, read as the reverse complement.
TTAAGTTATATTTTACCTCTCTATAACATCTTTAAACCTGTGACAACAATGTCTATATTTATAGCAGAAAGCTCTTTGTAAAATTGCCCCTCTATAACAGCCATATAGAATCTTTAAGATTACTAATAATGATTCTAAGAATATGCACTTATCTTTTTCATTAAGCAAAGTTTCTATCTTGCATAAGATATAAGATTTGAAGATTTGCACACGATATCTTTTCCATTGGACAAATTCCAAAAAATATTTAGATAGAAAATTTAATTGTTAAGCTCTTAGATTGTCTTCAAGGGAAAGTTATTGGATACCTTTCTGCTAAAAATTTGGACATGAATCTTCGCTAATTCAAGCGTTATATCGCTAGTAAGAGAATGAAATCTACGAAACAAGCTATAATTACAAAGTTCTTCCATCAATCTTGAAATTTTTTATTTATTTAGGTAGCTTTAAAATGTCCACCTTAGAGTTTAAATCTTTATATTTTTAGTTATGAATTTATTAATAAAATATTAGCTTTCTTCAATATATAATTAGTGCAACATGCAAATCTTTTGAGATTTTAAATTTGAATAATTGTCTTATTTTTTATGAGTAACAATGAAAAAGGAAAAATAATTGATTTCTGAATAATTTTTATCTATAACTGCCAAAAACTATTTTAGCGTTAAATGCTGTTATAGGTGTATTACAGTCATTCACTATAAAAGCCAAAAAATATCGGAACAAACGACGTTGTTATAGGGAGGGTTTACTGTAATTCCAACGAACGATGAATCTTAGGAGATAGTATTAAAAGCTTAAATAGGTATAGATACTGATAACATATGCTGTGGTATACCATGCAGGCCAGTTTCTTTTTGAAAGAAAAAGTGAGAAAGAGAGATACTTAAAAGTTAAAACATTAGTCATATAACATTATTTGATTGAGTAATTAATTAATAGATGTAGGAGTCACATGGAGAATCATAACGCTTCCAACAGGACAAGAAATATAATATAACGTACCTAGGCGGATCCAGGATTTAAAGGTAGTGGGTGCACTGTAACAGTACCTTAACAATGTTTATAGGCAGTAGTGTCACGACGAAAACAATTACTCGATGGCTTTAGGCGGACTGGCGGACTAATAACTGGTGGTTGCATGTGGGCTTTGAAAATTAGGAAAGAAGTTTTCTGTGTGGAGAGAGATAATTGGAGAAGAAGTTTTTGATTTAGGGATTTAACTAAAAGTAAATGGGGTGGGTCCATTGGAAAAAACTAAATCAAATACACTAAGTAAAAGAAAAAAGGAATGGGGTAGTAGCTAAAAATAGGGCCTTTGGGCTGACCATATTTTCCAAGAGAAAATCTTAGTTTATACTCATTAATTCCAAACTATTTACCCTTTAATGCTCATGCCCAAATTACTTACTTCTCCTACCCATGCGACCCAAACTATTTACCCGCCCTTTATTCTATTCGCACTGCCACTGCCTCACCAACCGCAATAAAGGGCTCCTTAATTTCAAATGAGTCCAGTTTTTAATCTCTCTGCTTCTTTGTCAAGAGAGTTAGAATTCTTTACTTTTCTTTTTAGTTTATTATAATAACTTCACTTTTAGAACTCTGCTATTTGACCTGCTTTTTATTTAAGAACTTTTTTAGCCTATGTCTAAAACTTTCGGCCATTATCATTTGGGGAAAGTTTGCGTATGAACTCGAAGAAAACCAGTACTCCCATGTACTAGCTTTTATGTGTATTTGAATATTCACCATTATTGGGCTTGAAGCTCTTGAATTTAAAATTTTTATTTTGAAGATTTCTTGTTTGATTCAAAGTGAGTGCTGTTAAATATTGCTTATAATACCTTCTGGAAGTTCATACTGAAATTTGATAGCATTTGGAGCTGATTTGAGGTGATTGAGATCGAAATTTTCAGCTGAAAATCGAAGAAGAACACATCTACCCAATAGTATACTGCTACGGTATACATATGCTATAGGAGTATATAGCTATACTCCAACAGTATACTATAGGAGTATATAGTTATACTGCAACAGTATACAATATATTGTTATAGTATACTGTAATAATATGCAATATACTGTAACAGTATGCTGTAATATTATACAATATACTATAATAGTATACTTATTACCCGTAAATTTCACTTGCCTTTTCCCTTTTAATTTGCTTTAAGCTTTTACCCAGCGTTAGAGGCAAATTGAAAATGCAAAAAAAAAAAAAAACTTATAGTATGCTATATAATGTAACGGTATACTCTTACAGTTAGATCCTTTTAGAATTTTTTGAAATTTTTATTGACAACTGATATTATTTCAGTTTAATAATTGAATTAAATTTTTTTTTAACTCATTGCGTACAATTGTACACCCTGTTGGTATAGCTATATACTATACCGGTATCATATGTTAGTTAATATTTTCTGATTGTATTAGCTACATTTAATTGGCACACAATTTGATTTTTCTTTAGTAATAATATTTTTAAAAAAGAATAATAAAAATAGTGAAAACAGTAAATGAAATTAGATTATGAAGAGAAAAAAATATATAAAAAAAGAAGTTAAATGAAATTAGAAAAGGAAAAAAGAAAAAAATAAGAAGAAAACGAGAAAAAAGAAAGAAAAGAAGCATAGAAATAAAAAAGAATTGGAGAATAAAGAAAAAATTCCCCACATAAACTACTATGGGTAGAAAATGTAATTAGTTTATGGGTAAACAAGGGTAAATAATTTTATTTTTGTGGGTAACTGTGTCAAAACCCCAATTTCCAACTAAAATATGGGCTATCATATTAAATTATCCTACTGAAAAATAAAAAACGTGGGAAGCAGATATGTAGTTGTAGAGATTAGGACTCAGGTATTTGGCATGAAACCAGCAGCACCAACCAGTGCACCGAAAGTGCTTTTGAGTCTGAGGGGTCACAGATATATATATATCATAATTTGAAAGTATATACACATATATATCGATAGTTTCTTCCGAAGTTGTCGGGTGCCGGTGACCCCTCTCCTCTCCACGTGGGTCCGCCCCTGCCTACTAATACATGGGATCGAGGTATATTTGGAGCTGCATACAATAGTACCGCGAATTTAGAAATATTAAATAATAGTACTCCTACAGTCCTACTTCACAACGTATCTGATCTTCTGATTTTAACAATAATACTTTTTACCAACTTTTATTGACACACCATCTTTTAAGGTGCTTCTTTTTTACTCTTAGTATTTCTTTTAAATTTTACTCGTGTGAAAAATGACATTTTACTGCTATTGTTACAGCTCACTCGGCTTAGCTTACACTCTGTTTGGATCATTATTCCCTATCGTTTTATAATGTATTGTATTGTATTGTATCGTATTGTACCGTATCATTTTATGAATACAATGTTTGGATATATTGTATTGTTTGTTATTGTTAAATAATATTTTGTTGTTTGGTTTGACTGTATCGTACTGTACTGTAACTGATAAGTTTACTAAAATACCCTCAATTGTTTAAATATTAAATTTATCAAAATTATGTATAAAAATAATTTTAAAAAACAAAACAGAAGAAGGCAAAACACAATAAGGAAGCAGAACAAAGGAGCGAGACAGAAAAAGGCAAAACAAAGGAGCACAATTAATTAGAATTGAGTTACTAGCAAATTAGGAGAAAAAAATTAAACATGAGGCAACAAAACACCTTTAACATTGGTCTGGAAAAAAACAAAGTAGGTTATAAGTTGGAGATTTAGAGCTAAAATAGAAAAAAGATAAAGGGTAAAATTGAATTATAGAGTAATAAGTTAGGGCATAATTGGAAAGAAAAATAGGAAACAATCCCACCACACCAAATCGGTTGTTTCAAAAAAGGGGACTTTTCATTGTTCCGGAACAATGGATTTAATAATACGATACAACCAATTTTAATGAAACAATCAAAACAAATATTGTTTTTGGATAATAATACAATACAACGAGGAACAATCATCCAAACAAGCTGTTAAGATGGACTGATGGAGCAACGAATTAGTATATTTAAAATGAATGTTCAATTTCTAATTAACAAAACCGTTATATCTCCATTTTGTAATTTTTTGTTCCTATCCATTGATAGATGGATTAGAAGCACTGGCATTCACATAGACTATCAACATAGAATTTTTTTTTAAGCTGAATATTTAGCAAATTTCATTCTCGACATATATTGCAAGCTTAGTCCAAGTGTACGTACTTGTAAGCATTAATTTATAGTAATTTTATCATTTCTTCTCTTGCATTAATTTGTCGTCGTCATTTTTAAGTGAAGATTAAATCATCTTGATTCTTTACTAGGTTGTGAAGCACCATTGGTGTATATGTAGAATATTTCAGAAATCCAAACAAGCTCTTTTTTGCTTGGAGGTCTCAGTCTAGTTCACATCAAATCATGTATAGTTCAAAAAAATAAAAAGATAAGAAATCAAAAAGTTAAAATGAAAATCACAGAAAAAGATTTAAATTATACATATACTATTTATATACGTGATGTGTGGCTATAATTCTATATTTTAGTACATTATTTACCTTACATTTTATGTGCTTTAATGTTAAACTACACTTTATTTGTGCGTAATGGAGTCTATGTGTAAGTGCATTGGAGATGAAATTAGAGCAGAAGGAATATGTAAAGTGTAAAGAGTGCTCGAAAACAGTTGGAAAGACGAAAGAAAGAATTGAGCAGCGGAAGAAATGAAGAAACCCTTGGACCACTTCATAGTCCGTCCTACATATCGAGAGCTGAGACACACTCTTTGTGGTGTCACTTTTGTGGCGGCTTGGGTGCGGGATATTAAAACCAATCGCCATAGGAAATTCCCAAAGAAGAATATGAAGGCAGAAGCGCGAGTATGGTTGAAATTGATTAATACACGGCACCTACCGTGCAGCCATGACACTCTCATTAGCCGTGAGAGGACTTGTGTGTTATATTTCTTAATGACGGGCCAAAGGGTGAATGTGGGCCACTTGATCCATTACCAGATGACCCAAGTGCAAACTAGCAAGAAAATTGACCGAATGCCCTTTGCAAACATGTTGACTCAGTACTTGCGGCAAGAAGCGGTGGAGGAGGAGAAAGAGTTCGATCACATCATTGCTCCACCCCTAAGACTAACGGACCTCACAAATGTCCGGATTAGGGAGGAGAATACCACAACTTCACTGACAGGGGCTGAGCGCAATGCACGCGATAACAGCTTTATGGCCCATTTATATGGGATGATGGACTTGCAGCTTCGGATAGGGGGACGACCAGCCACTACAGAGGAGATAGCCATATTAAAGCAGCTGGGAGAGCTCTAATTGATTGTGAAACTAGAGAGCTAAAAATGAGACTGAACGATGAAGAAATAACATTCAATGTGCAGAAGTCTATGCAGCAACCAATTAAGTGAATTTGCTAACTGCTCTCTGATAGAAGCTGTGGATGTGCTTTTGGAGGAGGAAGATGAGGCTCTGAACGCAAAAGACCCTCTAGCAGCCTGCCTCATGAACTTAGAAGAGGTAGATGGTGAGGACATAGCGGATTGGGTTTTGTCCCTTGAAGTTCAAGGGTACTGGAAAAGAGAGCTTGAACTCGAGCCTTTACACTTAGAAGAAAGAAAGACCCCTCCAGCTAAGCCATCAATTGAAAAGCCACCACAGTTAGAGCTAAAATCGCTCCCATCTCACCTCAGGTATGCTTTCTTGGGACCTAACTCAACTTTACCTGTTATTATCTAACCTAGTTTGTTAGATGTGCAGGCAGAACAGCTTTGCAGGTGTTGATGGAGTGCAAGACGGCAATTGGTTGGACCATTACAGATATTAAGGGTATCAACCCGGTATTTTGTATGCATAAGATTTTACTAGAAGATAGGCACAAACCTTCCAGAGAACATCAAAGAAGGCTGAATCCCAACATGAAAGAAGTGGTGAAGAAAGAAGTGATCAAGTGGTTAGATGCGGGAATCATCTTCCCCATCTTTGACAGTAACTAGGTCAGCCCAATTCAGTGTGTGCCAAAGAAGGGTGGAATGCGTAGTGCAAAATGAGAATAACGAGTTGATCTCAACAAGAACAGTAACAGGTTGGCGAATCTGTATGGATTACAGAAGGTTGAACAAGGCTACCCGGAAAGACCATTTCTCACTGCCATTCATTGATCTGATGCTAGATAGATTGGCAAGGAGGTCCCACTTCTGCTTTCTGGATGGATACTTGGGGTATAATCAGATCTCTATTGCCCCGGAGGATAGAGAGAAAATGTCGTTCACCTGCCCTTATGACATCTATGCCTTTTGGAGAATGTCGTTTGGTCTATGCAACGCACCCGCCACATTCCAAAGGTGCATGATGGCTATCTTCACAGATATGGTAGAGGAAATAATGGAGGTTTTCATGGATGACTTCTCAGTGGTGGAGAACTCATTCGATGATTGCCTTATGAACTTGAAAAGAGTATTGAAGAGGTGTATGGAGACTAATCTAGTATTAAACTGGGAAAATTCCATTTCACGGTACAGGAAGGTAAAGTCTTGGGACACCTAGTATCGAGTAAGCGCATTGAAGTGGATCGCGCAAAGGTTGATGTAATAGAAAAGTTGCCACCACCCATTTCCGTCAAGGCAATAAGAAGTTTCCTAAGCCACGCCGGTTTCTATAGGAGATTTATAAAAGATTTTTCCAAAATTGCTAACCCGTTGTGTAAATTGCTTGGAAAATATCACCTTTTTGTATTTTCTGATGACTACAGGGTAGCTTTTGAGGAATTGAAGAAGAGGCTGGTGTCTGCACATATCATAGTTGCAGCCGACTGGGAGCAACCATTTAAGATGATGTGTGATGCAAGCGACTATGCAGTGGGAGAAGTTCTTAGGCAGCGAAAAGATAAAGTCATGTCCAATCTACTACGCAAGTAGAACCTTGAGTGGTGCCCAACTAAATTACACGGTGACCGAGAAGGATATGCTAGCAGTGGTGTTCGCATTTGACAAATTCAGGTCATACCTGATAGGCTCGAAGGTAATTTTTTATACTGACCATGCCGCTCTCAGGTACCTAATTGAGAAGAAGGAGTCAAAGTCGCGCTTGATTCGATGGATGCTACTGCTGCAAGAATTTGACTTAGAAAACGTGACCGAAAGGGAACGGAGAACCAAGTGGCTGATCACTTGTCTAGGCTAGAAGGAGCAGAGAATAAGGTTGAGGTGGAAGAGATTGTGGAGACTTTCCTGGATGAACAACTGTTGCCACGAGCCTTGAGGTAGCGCCATGGTATGCAGACATTGCAAACTACCTGGCGAGCGATATTGTACCCTATGACCTTTCTTCTGCCCAAAAGAAAAAGTTTTTTCGTGACTGTCGCATGTATTATTGGGATGAGACTTATCTATTCAGAATTTGTGTTGATAACATGATCCGGAGATGTATCCCCGAGATAGACCAATACTCTATTTTGCAGGCTTGTCACGCATTCCCATATGGTGGCATTTTGGGGGAGTACGGATATCTGCGAAGGTGTTGGAGTCAGGCTTTTACTGGCCGACATTGTTCAAAGATGCTCACTTCTGGTGAAGGGTTGTGATGAATGCAAACGAACCGGGAATAATTCTGTCACGACCCTAAAATGGACCCGGTCGTGATTGCGCCTATCGTGAAACTAGGCCAGCCGACACAAACCCCCAAACCAACTAAGAAGTTATAATAAGTCATTTAAAGTCATTAATAAGCTATAAATCCCAAAATATAGAGTAGAATAGAACAATGCGAAAACAAACACAGCCCGACATCGGGGTGTCACCAGTCATGAGCATCTAAAATCCGTCTAAGAGTATGAAAAGACAACATAGTCTAATATCAAACTAGTACAATGTGAAATGAAGATAGTAAGGAGAAGCACTAGGCTGCGAACGCCGAGCAGCTACCTAGTCAACTCCGAACAAGCCTACTGGAAAGCAAATCAGCACTCGCTAGCGTGACCCGAGAATCCTGGATCTGCACATAGGGTGCAGGGAGTAATGTGAGTACGCCAACTTAGTAAGTAATAAAAGTAAAGGCAGCTGAGCGATAAGAAAACACGTAAAACACAACATAATGCTACAAAAAAACAGTATAAAACCAGAACCATGCAATAAGACAGTAAAAGCTCGTAAAAACACCTTAGTTCAGTAAAAATCTCTTTAAAACATCTTTCAGTAGTTCAAACGAGTGATGAAAATAGGGAGAAAAGAATAGAAACATAAATCAGTCCCTCGGGCAAAATACCAACAGAACCAGCCCCTCGGGCTATCTCACAATCACTCGTATTAGCCCCTCGGGCAAAATACCAACAGAACCAGTCCCTCGGGCTATCTCACAATCACTCGTATTAGCCTCGGGCAATAACATGAAACAACAACCACCCCTCGGGCAATATCACATCTCACACTGGGTACCCGCGCTCACTGGGGGTGTACAGACTCCTGGAGGGGCTTCTTATAGCCCAAGCGCAATAACAAACCATCTCGTGGCATAATCAAACAGGCACTCAGCCTCATAACAAGCCACCTCGTGGCGTAATAAATTAGGCCCTCGGCCTCATAATCATGAATCAGTACAACACTACTGCGGCGCGCAGCCCGATCCCATAATATCCTCACAACACTGTCCCTCGGCCTCACTCAGTCAGAAATCTTTCAAGCCACTCGGGCAACAGTAAAACATGATGCCTGCTCAGCCCAAAATATCATTTAAAATATCAAAACGGAGTAAATATGGATGAGTTATGAAAATAGTAGAATACAACATCACTGAGAATAAATATGAAGTCAAAATAGTGAGGAATAACAGTAAAAATACCCTAAGGGTGCAAAACAGTTGGCACGAGGCCCAAATATGGCATTCAGCCCAAAACATGCTAATACTTTCCAAACACAATGATATCAAATAGTTTTCAATCAAATACGCGACTTAACAGTCATACGGGACGGACTAGGTCATAATCCCCAATGGTGCACGACCCCACGCTCGTCGTCTAGCGTGTACGTCATCTCAAAGTAGCACAACGATGTGAAATCCGGGGTTTCATACCCTCAGGATAGCATTTACAATCATTACTTACCTCTATCCGGTCCAAACTCTAGCCCGCAATGCCTTTGCCTCTCGAATCGGCCTCCGGATGCTCCAAATCTAACCAAAAACAGATTTATACCATCAACATATGATAAGGGAACAAAGCCCACTCGAAAATAACCAATTAACATCAAAAATCCCAAAATTGACCAAACCCGACCCCCGGGCCCACGTCTCGGATTCTGAAAAAAATTACAAAACTAGAATCCTTACACTCTCACGAGTTCATACATATCAAATACATCAAATCCGGCCACAAATGACCCCTTAAATCCTCAAATCAAAGTCCCAAATTCTAAGCCCTAACTCTCCAATTTTAGGCTTTAGATTCCACAAATTTCATGTTTAATTAGGTAAAAATCACATTAGGATCGAGTATTAAGTCCATAAATCTTACCTCCAAGTGTTTCCCCTTGATTCCATCTTCAATCCTCCTCAAAAAGCTCCAAAATCGCTTGTGAAACTTAGACCCAAAATCGCGGAAATGGTCTTTTAAACATTCTGCCCAGCTATTCACGTTCCTTCTTCGCGAACGCGGTCAACGCCTCGCGTTCGCGAAGCACAAAATCCTGCCGACCACTTATCCCTTCATCGCGAACGCGATACCCTATACGCGAACGCGAAGCCTTAGCTTCTCAACTCATCGCGAACACAAAGAACATTTCTCCAGGACCCCAGCCGCTCACCTTTACTCTACGCGAACGCGGCATAACCATCGCGAACACGATGAGTACTGAACCCAACCCTTCGTGAACACGGGACATCCATCGCGAACGTGAAGGACAAACCTCCTGCCTCACACTCTGACCCTTCGCGAACGCGGGACATCCATCGCGAACGCGAAGGCCAAATGCCTGCAACACCAACAACAGTTTTTCTGCAACTTTTTCCAACATGAAATGATCCGTTCAACCACCCGAAACTCACCCGAGGCCCTCGGGACCTCAACCAAACATGCATATCCCATAACCTTATTCAAACTTGTTCCATCCAACACTCAAAACAATATCAAACACCAAATTGACATCGGATTCAAGCCTAAGAATTCCAAAAACTTCCAAATTCTGCTTTCGATCAAAAAGTCTATCAAACCTCATCCGAATGACCTGAAATTTTGCACACACATCACAAATGACACAACGGACCTACTCCAACTTCTAGAATTCCATTCCGACCCCTATATCAAAATCTCACCTATCAACCGGAAAACGCCATAACTTCTAGGATTCCATTCCGAACCCGAACCCACCAACCCGATAACACATAATACAACTGAACAAGACAATAAGAAGCAGAAATGGGGGAAACAGAGCGGAAACTCATGAAACGACCGACCGGGTCGTTACAATTTCCCGCCGACACGAGATGCCCATGAACCTAATTCAGGAGGTAGAAGTTTTTGGTGTATGGGGAACCGATTTCATGGGGCCTTTTGTCAGCTCATATGGCAATAAGTACATACTCATAGCTATGGACTATGTGCCGAAATGGGTGGAGGCTGTAGCGCTCCCGACGAGTGGTGCAAAGGGAGTCATTGGTTTCTTAAGAAAGAATATATTCACCCGATTTGGCACTCCAAGGGCAATAATTAGTGATGGAGGCACTCACTTATGCAACCGAGCCTTCACAAAGTTGTTAGAAAAATATGGTGTGCGCCACAAGGTTGCCACCCCATATCACCAAGAAACGAGTGGGCAAGTGGAAGTTTTAAACAGAGAGATCAAGAGTGTGTTGACAAAGACCGTGAATGCTACAAGAACGGATTGTGCAAAAACGTAGATGATGCACTCTGGGCCTATCGTACCGCTTTTAAAACTCAAATTGGCATGTCTCCATATAAACTAGTATTTGGGAAAGCGTGTCACTTACTCGTGGAGTTGGACCATAGAGCCTTGTGGGCCTTGAGGCAGCTGAATCTCGACATGGAAATAACGGGTACAAGTATAGTCACAGGGTTGCACGAGCTTGACGAGTTCCGTTACCATGCTTTTGAGAGTACAAGGCTATATAAGGAGAGAATGAAGATGATGCATGACAAACATATTCTTGAACGAAATTTTAAACTTGGAGACGTGGTATTTCTATACAATTCAAGATTGAAGTTGTTTTCGGGCAAGTTAAAGTCTAGATGGTAGGGACCATTTAGAGTAGTGCAGGTGCTATCAAATAGAGCTGTAGAAATTGAGTCCGAGGATGGGACGAATAGGTTTATAGTCAATGTGCATAGGTTGAAACATTACTTGGGCATGGATGAGAAGAAATTGGTATCGGTGACTCGTTTGCAAGATCCAAAAATGCTGAGTGAGCCTTAAGTTCGATTGCTTGCGTCGTGCCACGGCGTTAAATCAGGAGCTTCATGGAAGGCAACCCATTGTAATATTGTATTCGTCATGCCGTGACATTAACTAAGGCACTCGTTGGGAGGCAACCCAATTCGTAGTTGATTTTTAGTGTAGTTTGAATTTTTCTTTTCGTTTTTAGGAACTAACATGTTTGCAGGTAATTTCGGAGAGCCGTGCACTGAACCAGACGTCGCCTGGTCCCCAGCGAGCTTGGCCAGGCAAAAAGCCTTGCATCACCAGATAGAGCCCTCACGTGGGAGCTCGCCTAGCATGGGTTACAGCGAGACGCATCTCGCGCGGAGGCTCGCGTCGCCTGCCTCTGAGCTTGTATTTGAGCACGCCTCAACAGGTAAGTTTTTTTTTATTTTCTTTTTGTTTTGTTTTATTCTAACTTACTCCTACTAAAACCTCACATAAACACACATGCCTAACATAAACTATGCACCCGTAATTCCCCCATCTCACAAAACACTCTCTCCTTTACTTGCAAACCCTACTACTGCCCGCTCCCCTTCCAATTTCCCCCTCCCACACAACCCCATTGAAGGCAAGTAATCCTCCATTCGTTCACTCAATTGCCACACCAAGTCAAGAGCAAGACTTTCTCCTAAACATCTAAGGTATGGTTTTCAAAGTGAGTAAAGGCATGAAATTGGATGACTTTTGGGGTTGTTCTTCATTGTAACAATGTATTTGTGTGTCCCAACCCCATGAACCCCATAGGAATGGTGTTGTTATTGTGTGAACAAGTGGTCCCAAGTGGATTTGGGATGGTGAGGCAATCCCTCACCCCTACAAGAACTCCTATGGCACTAGTGCATGCTAAGTGTTTGTTATAATGCCTCAAAAGCATTCTTTGTCCCCATTGGATCCCGAGTCTCCGGGATTATAAGACTAGTGCTATGTAGTCATGCACCACTTTAAAATCTTAAGTGTGGGGTGGCTCACTGGTAGCCCGATGCTTTGAATGTGGAGGAAGCACCCATGTGTAATTTCTTGATTTTCATGCTAAGAAACGATGAGGTGAAGTCTCAGTAACCTCGAAAATTGTTGATAATCATGTGTTAAATTCTTAAGTGTGGGGTGGCAAGACCATGTTTTGAAAGGTTGCGATACAGCTTAAACTGATTAATGCTCACTTGTGTAGGTACAAATATGCCTCCAAGAAAAGACATCGGTAAAGGCAAAGCCACATCCACTGCTCCGTCTAAGGCTAAGGCTATCTCCGTACCTTCCCCGAAGAAGAGAAAAGGGGGAAGCTACTTCTAGTCAAGGTGAAGGACTGCGAACAGTTGCAGCTATTGTGGCCACCCGTCCACAACCTCAGGGCCAATGGGAATTTGGAATCAAAATCATACCCCCACATGTTAAGGATTGGTACAAGCGTTGTAGGCCAAAACATATACATCGGGAAGCTGCTATTCATGAGCGTCACCTGCAAGCCAAGTACCAAGCTGTTTGGAGAGGCATCAATGAGTTGGGGTTGAGCTATGTGTTCCGAAACACTAGAGATATGAATGTCAATCTTGTGAGGGAATTTTATGCTGGGTTTGATCCAGAGAATCCTGAACAGCTGGTGCCGATTCGTGGAAGGTTTATAGTTTTTCAGCCTCGGAATATGCAATTTCTTAGGTGCTCCGGATGTTCCTGGGGAACCCTTGGACCACTTCATAGTCCGTCCTACATATCGAGAGCTGAGACTCTTTGTGGTGTCAATTCTGTGGCGGCTTGGGTGCGGGATAAGAAAACCAATCGCCATAGGAAATTCCCAAAGAAGAATATGAAGGTAGAAGCGCAAGTATGGTTGAAATTGATTAATACACGGCTCCTACTGTGCAGCCATGACACTCTCATTAGCCGTGAGAGGACTTGTGTGTTATATTTCTTAATATGGGCCAAAGGGTGAATGTGGGCCACTTGATCCGTTACTAGATGACCCAAGTGAAAACTAGCAAGAAAATTGACCGAATGCCCTTTGCAAACATGCTGACTCAGTACTTGCGGCAAGAAGCGGTGGAGGAGGAGAAAGAGTTCGATCACATCATTGCTCCACCCCTAAGACCAACAGACCTCACAAATGTCCGGTTTAAGGAGGAGAATACCACAACTTCACTGACAGGGGCTGAGCGCAATGCACACGATGACAACTTTATGGCCCATTTATATGGGATGATGGACTTGCAGTTTCGGATAGGGGGACGGCCGGCCACTACATAGGAGAGAGCCATATTAGAGCAATGATTCCCGCTCAATGCTCATGCTCAGCAGCTGGTTGGGACAGGTGATGGATACAGACTTCCAGAGGATGAGGATATCAACATACCCGAGCAATCCGAGGCCGAGCCGGAGCAGTCAGATGATGATGAAGAGGAGGAAGCACAAGACGAGGAGTGGGTAGCCTCAGAGGAGGAAGGTGATGACGCAGTTTGATCAGGGAGTTTTTCATCCACCTTACTCATTGTTTTTCTTGTTTTGTCAATTTGTTTATGCACTCAGGACATTGCATGAAATAAGTGTGGGGTGGTAAATTGTAAATATTAGTCTTGTTTTAGTTATTCTATTTTTTAGTTAGTGTCGTTTTAGCCTTTTAGAAAGAAAAAAAATAGAAAAATTGGACTCTTCCCGACGATGGATCTCCTAGATAGTTATTTGAGGGAATTAAGTCTAAAGAAAACACCAAAAGATTTTCTTGTAGGTAGTGTAGTAATTCCCCCTTGGTTTTTCTTTGGGCCGCGGTTCTTTTCCAAGGGTTTTATTTGAACCGGGTTGTAGTTAGTTTAATTTTAGGTAGTAGTAAACCACTGGGCTATGAATTGAATTGCAGCGATATCTCTTGACTTTGTTATGCCTTGAGAAT
>NC_031990.1:53427000-53440252 GCF_001879085.1 Nicotiana attenuata | reverse complement strand
AGCCACATGGATTGAAGAAAAGAATATATATATATATATATATATATATATATATATATATATATAGATAGATAGATAGATAGTTGTATTCTATGAAAAAAAATTCTTGATGGTGGTGGCTAGTGATGTAATTGTGCTTAAAGAAGTATGGGGTAATATAAATTGAAGTAAAGGTGGAGTTTTGGTTTGACATAAGTATGGGCTTGAGTGTTAAAGTATATGTATTAAAGTGCTTAAGGGAGGTGTAGTCACTAATATCCAAATGTATCCTACCCGACCGCAACCTACATTACAACCAATTAAAGTCCTACTTGATCCTAGACTGAATGAGCTCGATTAGTAAAGTATTACACTATGGACAAGCCTATGGTGCATCATTTGTGGTATATGAATGTTATTTCTGAGAGCGAGTGAATTTTTCCTATCTTGAGTTTGTACGTTCTTGAAATTCATTGTGGGTGGAACTAAGCTTTTTGTTGGGTGAGGGCGCGTGATTCATAAAGGAAAGGTAGTGTCACTGGTCTCCATGTTAGAGTAAGTAAGTGAATTGCGAATAAGGCATGGTATTTGTGAGTCAAATCTTGAGGTGAGGATATTACACCTTTGTGGTTAGTCTATTTTAAAGATTCTTGGTGTGATGAGTTAAGAGAATTGCTTAAAAAGGTCGTGTCTATAAGTGTAGTTTGATTGCTCGAGGACGAGCACTGTTTAAGTGTGGGGTATTGATGTGTGGCTATAATTCTATATTTTAGTACATTATTTACCTTACATTTTATGTGCTTTAATGTTAAACTACACTTTATTTGCGCGTAATGGAGTCTATTTTATGTGTAGGTGCATTGGAGATGAAATTAGAGCAAAAGGAATATGTAAAGTATAAAGAGTGCTCGAAAATAGTTGGAAAGACGAAAGAAAGAATTGAGCAGCGGAAGAAATGAAGCAGCAGGCGAAACGAGCCCTTGAGCTCGCGTTGGAGCTGGCGACGCGAGGGATAAGGCGAGGTCGAGCTCGCGTGGAGGCAGGCATCGCATGGTCTGGGGCGAGGTTCATCTCGCGTTTTACCTCGTGAGGCACGGTTTGAGGCGAGCCTGGTCCGTATTTTGAAGACTTATTTCGTCTCCTTGTTGGACTTGGACTGGGGTTATGTCATTTAGGGCTTTTCCTACACATATAAATAGACATTAAACACCACTTTTGGAGGAGTTTTTGCCACCGGAGGCAAGAATAGCTCGTGAACACTCGTTGGGAGATAGAATCACCGATTTTTGCATTCCTTCATCTTTACTTTGTAATTTATTTATGCAAAATACTTGGGATATTGTTACTATGAGTATGAGTAGCTAAATCCTAATCTAGGGTTTGATGGAACCTATTGAAGGATGATTTTTCCATTGCGTTTAATATAAATTCGCCATTTACTTTTCTTACATGTTCAACTATATTATTATTGTTGTTGGTTGAAGGGCCCTTAATTGACTGTCCCTATTTAGTGCGTACTGCTCGAGAGAGAGAGTACGCATTTAGGTAGTTGTTGAACAACACCACTCCTAACGTATTTGAGAGATCAATACGGATGGTTTAAAAGGCGGGATTAGAGATAACGAAACCTTGGTGCGATCATAGTGAGTGGTAAATTAGTGCCAGCTAGCGTAGTTCGAGAGAATACGTCTAGTAAATTATGGTAGTTGCTTGAGAGAGAGCTACGACACTCAGAGTACTCACGATAGGTAGAGAATACTTAGGCGAAATTATAGAAAACGTAGCGGGGAGAATTCCGACAATAGGGGAAATCAAAACCCTAGACCTTTCCAATCTTGTCTACAATATTTGCTTTGTTAGTATTAAAAATTATAGCTTTCTAATTACCTTGCTTTTAGTTAGTAAACAATCAACTCATTATTCGATATTTCTGAAGGTTGATTACTTGGATTCTTGTGGAACTAGCGGTTGTGATTAATAGGTTAATTCGCCGTGGGATTCGACTTCGGACTGTAAACCGGATTATATTTGCAACGACCGCTAGACCTCTTAGGAGGCGTAGTTGGGCGTGATCTATACGTTGAAGACATAATTTTAAAAATAAATATGTTCTTTATAATAATTTTGGTGTTTAGATGAGATAATCACATAAATCAATAATATCAACCTATTAAATCACTTTAATTTTATCAGTAAGTAGTAACCATGATAAATCAATATTTTTAACATACAAATCTGAGTGTAAATTAAAATTATCATGCATACTAGAGTCGTTTGGTTGGAGAACTAATTATTCCATTGACGAATCATAATATGAGAATTAAATAATAATGAGATTATTTAATAAATATACTTTTATTGGTATATATCGGTTCATTGGATTAAAATAAGATATACGTAATATAATATTAAATATGTATTTGATATTTGGATGAACTTTTATTTCTGTTTTTAATATTAATTTTTTTTAAGGACTTTGGAAGAAGAGATTTGGAGACGTGCATCACTGTCATTTAGTGATTTATCTAGTAATTAGTTATCTCATGATTATTATTCCACCCCAACGTAGGATAGGAATAATATTATAATTGTAGCATAATTAATTTCAAGATTATTAATTTCGCATTAAAACATACAATCAAATACAAAATTAAATAATTTCACATTTGATCCCGAGATTATTATCCTTTATCGCACTAACCAATTGATCCATAAGTAATTAGTTCTCAGAAAATGCCAAAGAATATATGAGAAATAAAATATTAAAAAAAAAAGGAATATCCCCTGGCGCGACAACGCCGACAAGTGTCAGCGTCAGACGTCAATTAGTTACAGTGAAAACGCAGAAAATTCCGAATCTTTTCCTATGAATGAAGTACCATAATTCATAATTGTAATAATGAGAACCAAGTAAGAGTATATAATTGTGTAAAGGCAAAAAGAACAGATCACCGATTCACGTCCCTTAGTTTTACGATCCCATCTCTCTCTCTTTGTCTGCCATTTCTTTCTTCTCTCTTTCTCCCATATGGTGGCATTGTCTGTATCCTAAGTTACATTAACATTAATTCTTTCTTTCCCAACGAGAAAGAAAGAGAAAAACAAAAGTACAGCTCTGTTTTCTGTTTGGTAATTGGGATTTTACAAACCTGACAAATTGTCTATATATTTATAGGCATTGTAGAGCTTTACATTTGAGGGTACAAAAATACCAACTTATTAATGTGTTCACTTTTTTCACATTTGGGAGCCTTTACTTTCATTCTGTCTCCCAGGTTTGTTCCATTTTCATGTATCATATTAATAATTATTCATTTCTCTGATCTGTTTCAATATATCATTTTTTCTTCTTTTTTTGAGTGTAAAGAGAGATGCTTTAGTTTTGTTTCACCCGTTTGGATGCTTCATGTGCTATGCATCAAATATGGTTAAATCTTTTGCCAAAGTTATTTTAATCCAAAAGTCTTGGAGTTTTTTCTTTACCAATTATAGGATATGCAAATTGGATATCTCTTTATGCTCTCTTTCCTGATTATAAGTATATGATGATTTAGTCCTTATGGATTTTCTGTTCCTTTATTTAGTAGTGGGGTTCAGAAATTGTTCTAGGACTACTGATATCTACATCTTGGATTCTTGGAGCCTTATATAGGATCTTTCTTCCTGGCTTCATTCTGGAATATGATCACGTATTGTTTTTTAATTTTGCATTGAATAATTGGAGTTATCATTTGGGAAAATGACACTGTATATGTTTTGTATGTTAATTGTATATATATACATTTCTGTATGTTATATACAAAAATATACAAATGTTATATACTTTTGCAGCTACCGGATGTCAATAGTATTGGCCGTGGGCTAAAGTGATCTTTGCCCTTATCATTTTGATTTTTGTGGCAATTTATACATCTGTTCTTATTGCTATAATCTTGTATGTGTTCTGATTCTAGGTGCTTCTGCAGTTAGGAGAAGTTGGGGGGATTCAGTTTTACCGCATAACACAAAAGATTCGATTTACTAAGGATGAGTGGAGCTGTGCTTGTTGCACTTGCTGCTGCCATTGGCAACTTGTTGCAAGGATGGGACAATGCAACAATAGCAGGTATTTTCTAGTTAATCTCATGTTCTTTTACTTGGTGTTTATTCTTTATTTTGTGTTCTCTGAAAAAACAAAGTCTTTCACGGTTTTTGTCATGTTAGAGATTTATGCCAGTAGATGATATAGAGAACTTCCACTGCTTTTTCAATCTCAGTTTTTATTTTATTCTGTATAATATCTGGACTCTCAACCTCACGTCTCTTTGTCTACCTGTTCCAACTTTGCCAAGATCTGGTTTTTATGTCCATTACCCGTATTTTCTCGTTCATGGGACAAGCTAATCCAATTGCATTATACCTCTCTTTGAGAAAATAATCGTGTATGATATGTTTCAGGAGCTGTACTTTACATCAAGAAGGAATTCAATTTGCAAACTCAGCCAACCATAGAAGGGCTAATTGTTGCTATGTCACTAATTGGAGCAACCGTGATCACAACCTTCTCTGGACCTGTGTCTGATATGCTTGGGCGGCGTCCAATGCTTATTATTTCATCTGTCCTTTATTTCCTCAGCGGATTAGTAATGCTGTGGGCTCCAAATGTTTATGTGTTGCTTCTAGCAAGGCTGTTGGATGGATTTGGTATTGGTCTTGCTGTAACGCTCGTTCCAGTTTATATATCTGAGACTGCCCCACCAGAAATAAGAGGGCGTCTGAATACCTTTCCTCAGTTCACTGGATGTGTTGGAATGTTTCTCTCATACTGCATGGTCTTCGGGGTGTCGTTGACACAATCACCAAGTTGGAGGCTAATGCTTGGGATTCTCTCAATTCCTTCTCTTGCTTATTTCTTTTTGGCTTTGTTTTATTTGCCTGAATCTCCAAGGTGGCTTGTTAGTAAAGGTCGGATGAAAGAGGCTAAACAAGTTTTACAGAGACTACGTGGCAGGGTTGATGTCTCCGGTATGCCTTCATTTTTCTTTACAAAAATAACTTACTTCTTAAGCATTTTATTTCTTAAATGCATTAAGGTTTTGTGATATGTCAATTCTGCCATCAATCTAGTCATGTTTGAAGCAAGGAACCGATCGTCATGCTTAACTTAACATACACATTTTGAAGAGCTTATGCCCCTCCTCTCTTTAAGTAGAATCATGCTGAGCTATCTACTATGAAGATACAATAGGAAGGAAGATACAAATTAGAGTTTTCCATACACTTACTTCTTTTCCATCTGCAGGTGAAATGGCCTTGCTGATGGAAGGCATGGGTGCTGGAGGTGAAGTGTCTATAGAGGAGTACATAATTGGTCCGGACAATGAACTTGCTGATAGTCAGGAGCATGTAGAAGAGAAGGATCGGATCAAGTTGTATGGAGCTGAAGAGGGGCTTTCGTGGATAGCCAAACCTGTGACTGGACAAAGTACTCTTGGTCTGGTCTCCCGTCATGGGAGTGTGGCGAATCAAAGTACTCTTATGGATCCAATGGTCACTCTATTTGGCAGTGTTCACGAGAAGCTACCAGAGATGGGAAGTATGCGCAGCATGCTCTTTTCAAATTTTGGCAGCATGTTCAATGTAGCAGAGAATCAAGTTAAAAATGAAAACTGGGATGAAGAAAGTCAAAGGGATGGTGACAAGCATATGTCTGATGCTTCTGGGGCAGAATCTGATGACAATCTGAGGAGCCCGTTGCTCTCACGGCAAGGGACAGGTGCAGAAGGGCCTCCAACCTCATTAAGCATGAGACAAGGTAGCAATTTCACTACTGCAAATGGTGGAGAACAAACAAGTATGGGTATAGGTGGTGGTTGGCAGCTAGCATATAAAAAAGACGAGAAAAAAGAAGGAGCACTCAAAAGGATTTATTTGCATCAGGAGGCTGGTTCTGGATCACGGCGTGGGTCCATTGTTTCTCTTCCAGGTTGTGATGTTCCTGCAGAAGGTGAATTCATACATGCTGCTGCTTTGGTGAGTCAGTCTGTTCTTCGAACAGAGAGCATATTGGCTCAACAGACTATTGAGGAAGCAGTAGAAAAATCTGAACCTATTACAAAGGGCCCAGGCTGGAGAGCTCTTTTTGAGCCAGGAGTCAAGCACGCTCTCATTGTTGGAGTTGGAATTCAAATACTTCAGCAGGTAAAGGGATTATGTTGTTTTAGTTTCTCACATATGATATTTCCAGAATATAGAACCATCAGAAATCTTACCTAATTTTAGCTTGATTCTAAGAAAAAATTAGTGAAGGATAGTCACCATTTAGTGTCTTACTCATGGAATAAGTATTCAGAACTAATTACTGAATAATCATTGGCATTTACAAGAAAATCAAATGATACTGGTCTTTTCAAAGAATTTCCTGCTTATTCCATTGGGAAATGACTTGACATTTAGCTTTATCTATACTACTCTCATGCTCAAATCAGAAAGTATATGAAGTACGGATATGAATTGGCATCTGTCGAGTGAAATGAGATATAGCGATCACCATTTATTGCACAGTTCATTATGGATCGAACATTGTCTCAAGATAAAGACTACATAGCGATCAACTGAGGTTCTTAGTCACTGTTGCTACATGCTTTAGCTGAAAATCCTAATTCTTACTACCGTAGTTTTCTTTAGTTGAAAATCTGTCATTGTTGAATGTCTAATGCTTGTGTTGTATTTGGCAATTGTGGGCCTGGAACCATCAGGATATGTAGTTTGCAGCTTAAGGGTAAAAGTAGATGTCAGTTAGCAGTACCTCCTTTGCTCTGCGTTATCAGGATGTGTCATTATCTCTCTTTGGCCTTCAATAAAGACGGCCATACGTATATGTCGTGTCTGGTTGATTTTTCTGGGAGTGCTATTGGCTATCACCAATCTTTTCACCAGAGTCATCATTGAAAGTCCAGCAAATTTACCTTCATATATTCAATTTACTTTTCCCTTGGTGCATTGGGTTTAGATAAAGCCTCATAGGACCATATTCACATATATTAGCAATTGCTTAGAGTCATCAACGAGAGGAGAGCTCTTCCACTTGGTTGTGTCTGCAAATTTTCTTAGTTAATTAACTTTCAACCGATATCTGGTTTTACCTCCCTGTCTTGTGCTAAAAATTAAACTTCTGTCCTTGAGGACTTGGGCAAAGAACATAATAAAATGGAAGAGAAGATCCGTATAAGCAAATATTAACTAGATGATTTGATGCTACTCATGTTAGTGCGGTTACATAGGTTCTAGTATTTGCTAGGAGGCTACTTAGTTTGTTCAAGAGATTTATATGTCTGCTAGGATAAATGTGAGAGTTAGAACCTCTAGTTAGGGGTTTAGTTAGAAACTCTAGTTTAGAGAACCCCTAATTTGTATTAAAAGACAGCTCATTGAGTAGTATTAAATGGTTCCAAATAGAACAAGCTGTACATTGAGTATTCATAAAGCTGATTTCTCTACCTTTGCACAAAATAAAAAAAAAGTAATCATATAGCTGACTCAACTTGTTTGCGATTCAGAGAGTTGTTATTCCTGTTTTGGTGGTTGTTATTGTTGTTGATGCGGGGACTGATTCTGTTTTGTTCCTTGAACAGTTCTCTGGTATAAACGGGGTTCTCTATTACACTCCTCAAATTCTTGAACAAGCAGGAGTAGGAGTTCTGCTATCAAATTTGGGTATTGGTTCAGACTCAGCATCTTTCCTCATTAGCGCCGTCACTACTTTGTTAATGCTTCCCAGTATAGGCATTGCAATGAGACTGATGGACATTGCTGGCAGAAGGTAACGCTAGTTCTCTTATTTCCATAATCTTAGTGAAAACTGGAAATAGAACAAATATCAAGCATTGCCATATCACTTACTTGGAATACATGCCTTAGACAGAGTTTGAATAAGGTGTTAATACAAATTAAGAATATTACCAGCTAGACTTGTTTTCACCTTTGATGCTAACTCTGGTCAGACTTAAATCATTTCAACTTTATACAAGTAATAGTTTCCACTTTTGACTAATGTAATCATCTGTTTCTTCGCCAGGTTGCTTCTGCTGGCTACTTTGCCTGTTCTGTTGGTGTCACTGATCGTACTAGTCCTAGGCAACGTAATTACCATGGGTGCTGTCACGCATGCTGTGATCTCCACCATTAGTGTTGTGGTCTACTTTTGCTGCTTCGTCACAGGCTTCGGTCCAATCCCCAACATCCTCTGCTCCGAGATATTTCCCACCAGTGTCCGTGGCTTATGCATCGCTATATGTGCTCTCACATTTTGGTTTGGAGATATTATTGTCACCTACTCACTCCCCGTTATGCTAACCTCTATCGGACTTGCTGGTGTATTTGGCATCTATGCTATTGTATGTGCCATTGCTTGGGTCTTTGTTTTCCTGAAGGTTCCTGAAACTAAAGGCATGCCCCTTGAAGTCATTACAGAATTCTTTGCTGTCGGTGCTAAGCAATCTGCAAAAGAATAAACGCGCTGGAGATCTCGAAATTTTGTCTGATTATCCTTGCTATAAGTGTGAGGTATGCTAATTGCTATGTGATTAACTGTACTAGTGCTTCACCGCGAAAACTACGAAGATAGTGCTTGGTTGCTCAAAAGAAATATAATCGCTTCAGAGAATTCAGTTAGCTCTTATGAATCTTTTACTTTATCCTCCTCATACCTAGTGTTTCTGTTTGCTTCATCACAAATAGAGTTCTATAGATTTGGATATAAATTTGTCTTAAGGCACTTTATGATGCTAATTTTTGTTACATTTTATTGATACACTCATTAATCTCGTCTTCCTTCCTTGGAATTATGATCATAAAGTTGGATGCAGCAGATTATGTCATTTTCGTTCGTTTTCCAGAATTGTTCTTCAGTATGCTTATTGTGGGAACTTTATTTGACCTCATCTGATGGATAAGGATTGTCTGCTGGAAAAGTTTAAGCTTTTAGATAGGGATGATAAATGTGATCCTTTTTACTGGTGCGACAACTATCACATATCAAAACTTAATAAGCATGTGAAACTGCTCTGTTGCCCTTCCACTTGTTTTTTTCTTCATCAACTCTCCTCTTTTATTGTCAATCCAATACATGCAGGAAGCAGCAGGGACAAGTTCACCTATAATTTGCTTATTCTGAATAAGCTACCAAAAGCAACTATATATATATATATATGTGTGTGTGTGTGTGTGTGTGTGTGTGTGTAATTCTAGGTTGTGGAATTTGAAGATTTCAGTTATCAGCAAGCATAGACACAAATGCAAGCATAGACACAAATGCAAGCATATCCCCTGTGCCATCCTTTCCAGAGACATTTGCCCTCAATATCTCCTTCCCTCTTACACTCATTATCACAATCTAGAGGAATGATGCATTGCCCCTTAAATGAAGAACTCAATTTTTCGCAGATAGGTTCGGGTGGTATCATCCCTCCATTACCAATGAATCTACTAGCCTCCACAGCTCTAATGTCTGCGCAAAAAGCAGAATAAAAAATTGTCATGTTAATTAGCACTCTGGGCTCATGTTTGGCCATAGATTTTGGCTACTTTTTCCAAAAAATAAATAAATTGAAAACAGTGTTTGTTTATAGAATATGGTCAGATTTTGAAAAAAAGTATAACTTTTTTTTTTCAAGTTCCCAAAAACTGATTTAAGGCGGAAGGAAATTTTTTCTTCCACTCACAAAACTTGAACTTTTTGTAGCAAAATAATGCATGTTCAAACAAACTTCAACTTCCAAAACTTATTTTTCTACGTAATTTTAAAAACTCTTTTTTCAAGTTTCAACCAAATTTCTATCAAACGCTAGCAAGGTTAATGGATATATCAATTTTGGAAACAATATTTTCCTTGTGTATTTATTTATTTATTTATTTAACTCACCGTTTGATGCAATGATCAGGAGTAAGCAAAAAGGTATTACAAGAAACCTAGAATAGCAAACTTGAGATTCCAACTTAAGTTTATGAACTAATGACGAGTTAATTATGAGAGAGTTGTAATCAACTGGAGGAATAACAGATATTTATATATGGTTCAGTGATAAAATTCTTGTGATCTTAAAAACCTCACGTGAAAACATCGTTGCCCAAATCAACTGAATTTCTTGCGCATTGTTTACCTATTAATGATATTCTGTGTTTTAATAATGTATTTTGATTCCTTGTAAATAACATTATGGTTTTTGCATTTGTAATTTATTGAACCACTTGGAATTTTCTCTACGTTGGGATTGATAATTAGTAGCTAAAATATATAGTTAGCTCCACCCGTCTTTACCTACTATGTAAGTGCTTAAACAGCCCATTGGGTTTTGGCATTTTACATGATCTTTTTTCTGATGCTACAAATAAATATAAAATCATTAATTAATATCATGTGATTCTCAAGAGGTGGCAGTAATCATATTTTTCTTGAATTGGGACAATAAATTCATTTTCTTGTTCTAAGTATGGAGTTGATCTTTGAGGTTACGTCAAAGTATACTTAATTTGGGATGCCCTACACGAGCTACAAACAAACATATTTGATGAATAATAAGTTTCAGGTAAACTAATGCTATGCATGCATTAGTAAGTTTTATTACTTAATTTTATTATAATTTAGAAGTAGAAATATTTTGTTGCGAATAATCAGAAAAATGGAAGTGTTACACTGTGTTTTGATGTAGTGAGTTGAAGTACTTCTTAAGAAGGTATATATATATATATATATATATATATATATATATATATAGCTGAAAAGATTGGGAGCTTACATATCAGGTATAGGGATCTCTCAATGGTGTGAGCCCTTTTGGGAAAAACCGTACGGACTTGGCTCAAAGCGAATAAAATCACACCATATATATTTCCCCCTCGAACTAAGTTCCATGTGACCCATTACCACGATCCACGGTTCTTCCCCCTTGAAACAAGTTTCATGTGGTCCATTGTCACGATCCACAGGTTAATTTTAGAGTATTATGGCAACCGAAGCCCGCAACTAACTTAGCTCGTAAGGATATTGTCCGTTTTAGGCCAGACCCACACGGTTTTTTTCAAAAGGGCTCACACCATTAAGAGATCTCTACACCTTATATGTACGCTCCCAATCTTTTCAGCTATCAATGAGGGTTTTTGTTTGTACTATATATATACTAATCTTAGGGTACGCGCTTTGCGGGTGTACCCATATTAATGAGTACATACGTTTAAAAAATTACTTAGATATTATCAAATAATGTGTTTGAGTTATAAATTAAAAAATTTAAAAAATTATAAGTTCCTAAAAATGATGAATGCGACTCCATTTAGCTATCAATAAAGGAAGTAATCATGTCCCACTAAAGTCTGCAAATGCCTTAGTGTGATTTTGAGGGGCTTTTGCTAGAATATTTTATGAATATTATTGATAATTTATTGACCTAATACTGAAAATAAAAAACACAAAAATACTTTTATCAAGATTCTTCAAAGATTTGAAAATTAATATAAATAAAAAAGAAATTAATGTTTTAATTTTTTAGAGATTTAGGAATGAGGAGTTTAGCTTATATCTCTTAAAATTTTGATATGTGACAATCCAAATTCCAAAAATGACTAATTTTAGTTAATATATTACAATAAAAAATTAATTATAAAATAAATATAGAGACTTGTCATTTGTTGGAGCAAATGTGTTATGAGCCAAGTTACATATTATCAATTTGATTCTTAATACAATATTATAATTGGATTTGCTTTATTTTTCTGGTTGCTTTTAGGACCAATGCTTTTTCTATAAAAATAAATTTATGTCCCTAATTAAGAGTTTGTCAATTTGAATTTTTTTCTTATATGATGAATTTAGAAAATAATGGAATATGATTCTTTTGCTAGTTAGTTATATAATTTAGACACTTAATTATTTATTATCAACATTAACGAAAATAATTTATTCTATATTGATTCAAATTCTTAAAGCTCTTCTCATGGTATAAACATTTATCTATAATTATAATTTTATTCATTATGAATTCTATGTTCAAAAGGATAAAAAAAACTAACATAATCATATGTCACTTTTGAATCTTTGTATTTGCAGAATAGTTATTGCCAACTACTTTTCTGATCTCTATTTCTTCCAATCTCTTTGTATCTTTTATAATTTTCATACAGTTGCTTGTTCTAATTGTTAATTGTAGTTTTCAAATATAATGTAAAAAATATTATTTAGGTGAAAAGTAGCCCAAATTTGTTATGCAAATGTATTATGCATGGTTCATATATATAGTTCAAAGGTAACATGTAAAGAATTACAGTTATAATACATTGTCCAAATAAACAAGTAATTCATATTAGGTAATTAAGATATTAAATAATTTTAAAGTCATATATTGAGATTTATTACATAGTACAAAAAAAAAAAAAGAATGATTTAATAAATAAAACTTTAATTAATTTTGAAAAAGGGATAACTTTCTTGAGTATTAACCATTATTTTTATAAAATTAGCACATTACAGTTATGTTATATTTTTCTAAATAGATAAATAATTTATATTATATAATTAGAGTAATAACTGATTTTTAAATCCTATTTAAAAGTTCATACATAAGATGTTAGTTTAGGTTTGTGTATGTGAATTCAATAAGATTTGTGAAACTGCAATATAATCAAAACTTTATCAATGTAATTACTGTTACTATAAAAGATTATCTTCCTCTATCTATAGTTGCACTACACGTTCGAGTTTTTCTTCATCAACCGTAAGAAATGTAATCAAAGTTCAGAAATGACGAGACCTCTGTTCTATTTACTTCTCCTTGCTCTGCTTCTCACAATCAAAGCAATGATTAAATAAACAAACTTTTAGTAGTTGATTTGGAAAAGGGATAACTTTTTAAAGTGTTTGCCATTATTCTACGTATAAAATTTGCACAAGTTATACATGATACAAGTTTGCTTGACATTATATTTTGTCGTCGTTATTGATCCAACTTCCACAAAAGCTAAACATGGAACAATAACATACTTATTTAATGTTCTAAATATTAGGATTTCTTACCTAGTCCAAATAAGAAAAAGTTTAATAAATAAAATTTTATTTGATTCAGAAGTCCTAAATATTAGGAAAATAATTAAAATTATAATTTGTCTAGTGTGAAATCTATTTCTAGAAGATAAAAAAGGCGAGCAACATTTCGTTAAGGGGCTTCGTGATTTTATATATATATATATATATATATATATATATATATATATATATATATATATATATATATATATATTTAAT